>NC_084844.1:74344578-74456578 GCF_033115175.1 Lepus europaeus
GTAAACGGAGTAGCGCAAAGCGCGACAGATTGAACCAAGCAGGGGGTTCCCCACATCCCCGTCTAAGATTCAGTTCTTCCTGGAGAACGTCGACCCATTGGTTTAGTAATAAGATTCCTGAATGGATATGCTGATCCACTGCCACTCGGAGCGTTCTTGTTTGATCATTCTTCTGGCGCATCGGAATAGGTGACCTTTTTTCCTTTTAGGAATTCCACAAGCCAAGACTGACCTTGACTTGTCTATGACTTGTTTATGGGCTGCCTACATCTCCCCCTTTTTTATTTAATTGAGAATGGCCTCTGTCTTAGGTTGCCCTCAGTCATCTCTGTCCTTACCCGTCATTGGTAACTCTGGCAGCTTGGCCTAGAGCCCTGTCTTAGGTTGGTACAGAATGCTGAGCGTCTTACCCGTCTCTGAGTACCATTCCAGCCCAACATTAGGTGAGAGATGAAACATACAGCCAAATATTAATTATTTGTGATTACAAATAATGATGAATGTCAGTTCATACAGACTGTAGTGAAGTCAGCATAAAATGCAGAACACACAGAAAACATCCCATACCAAGTAGGAAAAGCAGTAGTGGTCCAGTCAACATTAATAACCAATGAATCCATTGAAACCCTCCAAATGTTAGGGAGTTAGTAATAAACATGTTTTGCATTTTACTCTTAAGTTTATCAATAACAGACTCTATATATGGCACATTGTTAGTAATGTTAAAACAACATTTTCCTGTGACAGATTTACAACTTATATGATTTTTTAACATCAAGTAATTGTTAGCTGCATGGTTTAAAAGTACTCCTGAGTGAACTTGATCCAATGTTTCGGCTATATTGGACAGTCCAGTAGCAGTAAGATTAATTGTTTTGGTCACTGAATATGCAAGCCTTCGCAGTCCATGGTTATTTCCAAAGGCCAGTCCAGGAACACTTACTACTGGTACAGCCATGGCCAGGGCAGTGTCCTCTCCTATTAGGATGACGTTGCCATTACAGTCTTTAGGTGAAGCATGCTGCCGATGCGCTCTATCCGCCGCTGTAAATACAGATGTCAGCATCAGGGCCACACAGTCCAGGGAGCAATTGCGGAAGTTATCAGAGGCTAATGATGTGAAGGCATATTTGCTACATAAAAAAAAAACCCATCCCTTAGGAGTCCATGTCCCATACCAGTATTGGATTATGTGTATTTCATTGATTGGTGGTAGGATTCCTTTATTTTACCAATTGTAAAACCTTAATAACTTGTGGAGGCTGTGCACTCCGTAACTTGTCATTTTAATTTTTACTCAATCCTGAGCAGAGAGCCCATTCCTTTGCCAAAGAGGCGAACTGAGGGTCTTTCCAGCCAGGAACATTACAGGTTACACATGTAACTTTAGTTTTTCTTTTAAAGAAAGGCATTGCTTTGTATACTTGTAGATCCTGTCGACTATACCAATTTGTGACAGCAAATTATTTTTTAGCTGTCTGCTGTGCACAGACTTAGTTACTTTTAGTTTAATCTGCAAGAAATACGCTGCAAGCCTTATAGTGCACACTAAAATTATTTAGAGGAAAGATGGTAAAGGAGTATAGATTAACAGAATGTTGCAATAAACATGGCTCCATTGCTTTAATGATACTATAGCAAGACGGTCCACTGATTTTTGTTGGGAGGGCCTGAGGCTGGCCCCGCTTTCAGTTTTCTAAACTCTGTTTTTTAATGAATTACCTTTTTTATCAGTTTTGGAGTGACATTCATTGGCCCAATGCCTTCCCCTTTAGCACTGGGGGAAAATACCAGGAGGAGCCTTATTTTGATTTTTGACTTTTGGACAATTTTTGTACATGTCCCTGTTGTTTACATTTATAGCACCCTTATTTATTGGGCATAGCCCTCCTTGATAATTTTTGTAATGACGTACCATGTAGAGTGGCAGGTTCTGAATGTCCTGTTTTTAAGTGAATCCATTTTGCTAATCCCTCATCAAAGGAACTGTCACAGAACACCTCAGTCATAGTAGCCAATTGATTCATGTTTACATTGTACTTACGTTTAGTAGAATTTATAGTGTTGTGGGCATCACTAGGCAATCTTTACAAAGCACCGGAAAAGAATCCATACTGAGAATCAGACATTATTAGTAATCATTACAAGCATGTTTAACATTTAGCTTGACTGTGTGTTCCCCTGGGATGAAGCAGCAGTAGAGGCTTGTTCTGGCTCTCTCTTAAAGCCTCCAAGGCCAAGGGTGGCTCATTGCCAAGATTTTAGGCAAGCAGTGCGTCCCGTCCCGGATCTTGGCCAGAGAGCCAAGACACGAAGCATGCCCACCTGTTTATCAGAAACATTCCTTTATCCTCCTCCCCGGGAACTGGCCAGGCTCCCAAGGAGCAGGAGAAGGTCATTTGGCAACAAAGTTACTTGTCCACCAGAGCTGAACCTAGATACAAGCCTCTTTATTCCAAAAATTTGTCCTTACATTTGGCCCTAGGGCTGCATTGAGAGGTAGACATAATTAACACATTATAAGAATACAATACAAATTTTTCATACAAGCATACATTTAGTAATCAAACACAATAATACTCAATGTGTTTTAAGGGTAAATTGAAACATAACTGAGGGAGAATTAGCTTCTTGGGCACCCATGTCAGGGACATAAAAAACAGTACCATTCCAATACAACAACTCAAGCTGCTGCAGACAGCCTGAGAACTGGCTAGACAATCCCATGGCATGGAGATCTGAGGCATTGTTACTTGTTAAACAGACATGTTGAGGCGCACACAGTCCAATTAACAAATGCGCTAACATTTTGCATTACTCTGAAATTAGTGATTTGGGTTTCATTAAATATTTGTAACATCTCTTTTTGATAAGACAACAAATTTTTCAGCGGATGGAACATGGTGGGTAACCATTTAGCCATAATGATAGTAGCCTCTTACTATCTGTAATTGTTACATTTTTGTAGGTTTGTGCAATCTTAACTACTTGTGGCATATTTTGATTTACATTTTTTTTTAAAGCCAACCACGCATAATCTGCCCAAGCATTCCTATCAATAATAAGGGTAGAGTTAGTACATAATACAAAAATAGAATGGGTAGTCCGGACACTTTGACACGTTTAAATGCGCATTTTCCATAGCTATGGCTTAGAGGGGCTCCTGAGAAATTTTTTGTCTTTTAAGTCCTACACGTGCCAATTGCTCCCTCCTTTCTCCTGCAACCGGCGTCCCGGGCGCTTTTTAACAAGGCCTTTATATCCTTGTCACATTTAGATGTGACTGTATATTCCCCATGGGCAATAGGAGAGGCTCCCCGGGCAAAGCCCTAGTCTGCCACGCCCTACTCGTGCTTATGTGCCTCCCTTGTAATCCCTACGGCCTGCTACCGCCGCAGCCTTCCCTCTTACAGAGGCTTACCTGTGGATGAGATGAATCTGAGTCATGGCACCAGCTGTCGGAGGCCACCCGACAAACCACACGGAGACACACACACTCAGTCAATTCATCACCACGTTTATTGCCTCATCGTGTTCCAAGCCAAAGTAGGGGGCCCGGCGATGAGGGACTGGAGGCAGTCTCCCTAAGGAAACCCTTCAGTCTCCAGCCCCGAGCACACAGAAAGACAAGGATATATACCCCAGACCCCATACAGATAACATTCATTGTGTGCAATCATGCATAGCACAGGAACAGAGCAAGTTTACAAAGTAGCAATGATCAGGGTACAAGCTCTGCAGATAGTGCAAAGAACATCATACACCTTCATCAGAAGTCACATCCTGCCTGCAGGAATATGGGACGAAAAGTCTTGGAAACAGGATTAGATAAGGGACAGCCTCAGCCTGCTGCATCTCATGTCGGGCCAGGGCCACTGGCCCCGACAGCTCCTGGCCGAGCTCATCGACCACATCGGCACCCATTGTCACCCCAAGCTCCAGGACAAGGGCGACCCCTCTGAGAAGCCGGAGCTGGTGGCAGGCGCCAAGGTGTGCATCAGAGGGCGCAGCTCAGGAACCCGGCACCAGGTCTGGCCGCAGCCGCTCCTCGCCTCCTCCTTTGATGGGAACGCACTGGCCCCCAGCTGTGGCACCGGCAAGCCACTGGACAGCCGCGCCCTCCACGCCCTCGAGTACCACTGCCGGAACTTCAAGGAGAGCGAGAGGAACGCCATCGCGGCCGCTATGTGCCCCAACGTGCGCCTGGTCGTGTGCCAGAGCTGGATGCTCAAGCTGAAGCTGCTCACCCGAGGGTGCCCCTGCACTGCCTGCATCAGTGACTGGGGCAAGATGGAGCTGGAGTTGATGGGCGGGGAGCTCAGCTTCCAGCCGGCCAGGCACGAGGACAAGAGGCCCCTAGGTGAGGGAGGCCCTGCAGTAACCACACCCCACACCCGGGAGGGCTGTCACACTCCCCCACCCCACCCAGGGGGGCCGTCTCACCCCTACACCCCACCCAGGGGGGCCATCACACTCCCCCACCCCACCTAGGGGGGCCATCACACTCCCCCACCCCACCTAGGGGGGCCGTCACACACCTCCACCCCACCCGGGGGGGCCATCACACTCCCCCACCCCACCTAGGGGGGCCATCACACTCCCCCATCCCACCCAGGGGGGCCGTCACACACCTCCACCCCACCCAGGGGGGCCATCACACTCCCCCCACCCCACCCAGGGGGGCTATCACACTCCCCCACCCCACCCAGGGGGGCCGTCACACACCTCCACCCCACCCGGGGGGGCCATCACATTCCCCCACCCCACCCAGGGGGGGCCATCACACTCCCCCACCCCACCTGGGAGGGCCATCACACTCCCCCACCCCACCCAGGGGGGCCATCACACTCCCCCACCCCCATGTCCTGTCACACACACCTTGGTCAGGAGCTACAGTCGGTCCCTCCCCGGCACCCACACGCCGCTCCTCGGCTTTCCCGGGCAGTGACTTGCTGCCTGTCCTCTGGCCCTGTCCTCTGAGTGGTGCCTGCAGTGGACATCCATGTCCCGTATCTGCCACAGGGACAATGCTGCCCCTGGGACCCCTCCTTCCCGAGGCTGGGCAGGTGGGCCTAGGAGCGAGCCCTCAGGTCCTGGCTGCACCGTCCAGCCCTGCATGCTTGCTCCAGTGGGGGTGGGGGAGCTGTGGGGCCCGAGGCACTGACCAATGGCCGGGGCCCTGGGCAGCAGGTCCTCCAGAGGCCAGGGTGGCTAGGGCTCAGGTGGGACAGGGGCCATCCCCCAATGGCACACAGAGCACACGTGCTACACCTGGACAGTGCACACGTGTGCACGCACATACAACACTCATGTGGATGATGCAAGCAGTACACACACATTTGCAATGCACATGCATGTACAGTGCACCCAGACAGTATGTCTACCTAGCACAAACATGTGAGTCTACACACAGCCATGCACAGTGCTCGCTGCACATGCTGGAAGAGCACGCACTCGCACACCACATGTCACGTGCACACAAAGCACATGTGTGTGCACACAGCATGCATACACAGCATGTACCTGCACCCCAGTGAGCATGCACACGGGCACACACCCTGCTGTGGTCTCTGAGGAGTGGGCATGTCCGCTTCCCCAAGCTGGGGTGCCAGTGTCCCCGAGATCTCATCCACTTGACCTGCAAACCCTACCAAGGGCTACCCATGTCCCTGCCCTGAGGGCCCTGTGCCAACCCTGGCTTGTGGGGCAGGAGGGTAGCTCCTCAGTGGATGGCGTGGCCCTGCATGGGGCCATCTCCACCCACAACTCGGTGTTGCAGACCTGCACTTCTCTCCTGGGTGTCCTGAGGCTTCCTGTGCTGACCACAGGGTCCTGGAGCTAAGGCCCCACTGCTGTGGAGCTCCCGAGGGCAGGCTGAGGGCCACCCGGTGCTGGTCGCATGGGGCCACGGTGGCACCAGGTGAGAGGGGGTCAGGACAGCCATGCTGGCTGGAAGAGCTGACGCCACAGACTCAGCTGCGGGGAGTCGGTGCTGGGAGGGAGAGAGGCTGCCATGACAGTGATGACTGGGGGAGGGGGCGTGGACTGAGCCAGTAGCCTGGGGCCCGCTCGGTCCCCTGTGGTCGCAGCTGCCCTGGGAAGCTGAGCCAGGGTCTTTCTGCTGGGCCGGAGGCTGAGCCATGATAGGGGTCAGTCACCCAGCCCTCGCTGAGGACGAGGGCGGGAGTGTGCTCACCGCATTTCCTGTGTCCCCTGTGCCCCTGAGAGTCCCCCATGCCCCCTGTGTCCCCCCTAAGCCCCCTGAGCTCCCATGTCTCCCAGTGTCCCCCATGTCCCCCTGTGTCCCCGTGAGTCCCCGAGTCCCCCTCTGTTCTCTGTGCATCTGTGTCCCCGTGAGCCCCCATGCCCCCTGTTTCCCCCCTGAGCCCCTGTATCCCCCAGTGTTCCTCACATCCCTCTGTGTTCCCATGAGTTCCCTGTGTCCCTGTGAGTCCCCCATGTCCCCCTGTATCCCCCTGTGTCCCTCAGTGTCCCCATGTCCCTGTGAGTCCCCCGTCCCCCAGTGTCCCCCATGTCCCCTGTGTTCCCGTGAGTCTCCCTGTCCCCTGTGTCCCCTAGTGCCCCTGTGTGTCTGTGTCCCATGAGTTCCCCTGTCCCTCAGTGTCCCTTGCATCCCCCTGTGTCCCTGTGAGTCCCCCTGAGTCCCCCGTGTTCCCTGTGTCTCTGTCCCCATGAATCCCCATGTCCTTCTATGTCCCCCTTGAGCCCCTGTATCCCCCAGTGTCCCTCACGTCCCCCTGTATTCCCATGAGTCCCCTGTGTCCCTGTGAGTCCCCCCATCCCCCTGTATCCCCCTGTATCCCCATGTGTCCCCCAGTGTCCCCGTGTCCCTGTGAGTCCCCCCGTCCCCCAGTATTCCCCATGTCCCCTGTGTTCCCGTGAGTCTCCCTGTCCCCCTGTGTCCCCCAGTGTCCCCCATGTCTCCTGTGTTCCCATGAGTCCCCCATGAGTTCCCAGGGTCCCCGATGTCCCCTGTGTCCCCATGAGTCCCCCATGTCCCCATGAGTTCCCTGTGTCCCCCATGACCCCTGTGTTCCCGTGAGTTCCCCATGTCCCCCAGTGTCCTCTATGTCCCCTGTGTTCCTGTGAGTCTCCCATGAGTTCCCTGTGTCCCCCACTGTCCCCTGTGTGTCTGTGTTCCCGTGAGTCCCCCATGTCCCCCAGTGTCCCCCTGAGCCATAGGGCACAGCACGTTCAGAGGCGTCCAAGGGCAGGCACAGGTTGCTCTCTAGGGTCCTGGAGGCCTGGCTGTGGCTCGAGTATCACTGGGCCGCCGTCCGGTCCGGGTGTGGGCGGGGCTGGTTCCCCGGAAGCTGCAGGGCTGAGTCTGCTCCCCATCTTCTCCGGCTCCTGGAGGCTCCTGCACCTGCTCTCTCGGCACCCTCACCGCCTGCTCCCCAGGGAGCAGTGACTGCCGCCATCAGCTCTGTCCCCATGTCTGCACCCTCCCTGCTCCTCCTGTGAGCACCTGTGACTGCCCTCAGGGCCCCTGAGTCGCCCAGGGCCACCCCCACCCCAGGGTCCTGACTCCGTCCTGTTCCCAAGTCTAAAGCTTCCCGGTTTTAGGGCCCGGCTCCTTGGGGGTGTTACGCAGCCCAGCATACCTGCCCAGTGTGGGGGTCCCATTGGGACCGGGGCAGCCTGGGGGTGCCCCCAAGGGCCTTGTCCCGACCCATGCTGCCGCCTGCCCTGCCTGGGGACTGCCTCTCCGGTCTCCCTCTCCAGGCTCTAGGAGCCCCCACCCTCCCTCAGGACCAATCTGCCCTGTTCTCCACCCCCGCCCCCTGGGATGACAGACATCTGGGCCCTGCCCACGATTTCCGACTTGGAGTTGGGGTTGGGGCCCTGGATTCTGCATCTCTCAGACTCCAGGGGCTGCCGACACCCTTGGCCAGGTCCCCTCGCAGGAGCGGCTGTCCTGTCTGCACTTTCCTCTCTGCAGAGGCCTGGCTGTGTACCTGACCTCGTCCTCCTCCCCGGCTCCACTCCAGCCCCAGCCTCCCTGATGCTGCTGGACTGGATAGGGCCCAGTCCGGGAGGTGCAGGCCTGGGCACACCCCCTGAACTGTGCTGGTCACGGGCACCATCAGGGGGCCACCTGTGCCTCCCTTTCCTGGTCGGGAGCTGAGGGACACAGGCCAGGCCTGGGGCTGGACGCTGTCTGCACCCACTCTGCTTCCCCCCATCTGCAGTGCTGCCTGGCTCTGCCAGGGGCCGAAGGGTGCTCCCTACCCCATGGGGTGACCGCTGGGTGGCTGGGCAGGAACAGGGGCGGCAGCTCAGTCTCCCTGGAGGCTGCCTCAGCTCCAGCTGCAGGATGAGGGGGTGGTGCCCCGGGAGGGGCTGCGTTCTCTCCAGTTAACGCCCAGCGGGCCAGGTCCCCACGGCTGCCCCTCCATCCAGGTCCTCCCCGAGAGGACAGCGGCCATGAAGCCATCTGTATATTGATCATGTGGCCATTATGTATCTCGGCGTCTTCCTCATGAGAAGAATGAGGTAATCATGTTGGTATCTACTGAATAGACTTAAAAAGATTGCAAGACGGCAGTTTCATTGGGAGAGGAGAATTAGTTTAAAAATATGCTGTCAAAATATGTTGTTGCAAATGCTGAGTTGATGGTTCTTTTGTTTCTTGAATGTGTCATTAGGAAAAATTAGCAGTGACATCGCCCGTGAGATGGGACGGCTGTTCCTGGGGGGGTGGCGTGGGGTGGTTCCGTGGTTTCCTTCCTTGAGGTCCCCCCGTTCGGGTATCAGCTCGTGCGTTCTAAGTCTCCTCGAGACTTCTGCTTGGTCCGCTGATGGAAAGTCAGGATGTGCGTGTGCAGGGGAGACAGGGTCTGTGCCAGCACCTCCCCGCCCACCACGTAGGGCCAGTCCAGCCTGGAGTGGACGGGGTCGGGGACAGATGTGATGGCCACATTGCACCCTGTTCGTCTTGATCTCACGGGAGCCCCAGTCCAGACCCTGGGAGCCCAGCAAGTTTGTGTCCCCTGAGGCCACTTAAGGGGCAGGTAGCTGGAACCAGCACAGACAACGGAGCAGTGTGTGTGTACCACGAGCCCCACCCTCGGAATCCTCTCAAGAAACCCTAGGGATCCATGTTGTTGTCGCCGGTGCCAGGCTCGGCAGCTGAGGCCCGCCCGTTCCGGAGCTGTCGGCGAGCAGAGAGCACAGCAGGGACTCTCCCTCTTAACACTGCTCATGCCCAGATCCACACTGAACTGGCAAGAAGCTGTGGGCCCAGAGCCCGGACAGCCCTGAGGTCGGGGCTGCAGGGCCAGGAGGAGGGGGCTCCAGGCCGGGGTCAGAGCTGCAGGGAGGACCCGTCCTGCAGGGAGGGACGAGCGGCCCCAGCAGCCTGAGCCCCTGGCTGCCACCTGGCCTGCAGGTGGGGCCCCTGGAAAGCGTGGCTTGGGGAAGAAGGTGTGGGGTGAGTGGGGCCCTCCACTGTAGGCGTGCCCAGGGGTGGGGGTGCTGGGCCGCTCTGTCCTTGCTGGACACAAGCACGGCCGGGGCCTGCCCAGCTCTCCAAGACCAGGTGAGCAGTGGGAAGCACTGTCCACACCTGCCCCCGTGAGTTCCAGCTGGCCGGGCTCGGGGGAGCCAGGGAGGTTGTCCCAGCTGGGAGGGATCCCGGGGTCACCTAGGACTGCGTCTAAGTCCTAGGTTTTTCCATAGCAGGAGAGACACGAGGTCCTCCTGCACAGGCCAGAAGCAAACCTGCCAGAAGGCAGCTCAGGGTCCCCATGCGCCTCATCCAGAAAGTTCCGCCTTGGCCCCTTGGGGATCAGAGGGCAGTGGCTCCCGTAGGGAGGGCTGCCCCCTCTGCACCCTGCCGGGTCCTCACAGGAGCTCCAAGAGGCGCCCCCCCTTACCCTACACCCATGCAGGCTGCAGTGTGGCAGGAGCTGCCGGCCACCACAAGGAATCTCCTGGTCTCCCAGGCACTGCTGTCAACCCACCTGCCCTGGGGAGCTTGAGCCGGGCAGGGAGGACCCAGAGACCCCCGGCAGGGCAGGCAGAGGGCGCATGTCCACGGGCTGGCACGGGCCTGATCTGCAGACCGAGCTGCTGCTTCCTGTCCCGAGAGGTCAGCATCCAGCCCTGGGTCAGAGGCGGGCAGCTCCATCCTGACCCCGCCCCGCCCCTCCCCTCTCCAGATGCCAGGCTCCTGCTCAGCCCTGTGCACCTGTCGTTTTTCAGGGACAGAGCCTGGGGCATCCTGGTCTCAGGTGCAAACAGAAGGATGCACTGGGCATTGCTGGCTGATGGCTGGGCCTCAGGGTCTCAGGTCGCCGACTGTGGATGCCACATCCTGTGTGCTGCTCCAGTCCAGCCACTGAGACCCAGGCCGCTCCATCTCGTGAGACTGCTGCCTGGCATGTGGCTCCCAGGCCCCTGTGAAAAGAGAAAGAGGAGGAGGAAGGTGCAGGGCATGTGACCAGCCTGGCAGAGCCCCAGGGCGCTTCTGTGAGTGTGGTTCTGGGGGGCGGCAGCTGGCATCCCCGGGAACCTGTTAGCTTCAGAGCTGATGAGGTGGAGGGGCGTTTGGATGCCTGCCGGTCTCCCACCAGCTGTCTGAGGGTGGCAGAGCTGGGAGAGGATCCCGGCTGTGAGACCTGTGTGCTCCCGGCGGGGGGCAGCCCTCAGGAGGGGCTGAGTGGGCACTGGGGGCCCAGGTGGGAGGGGCAGCCCCACGTGTGCCTTGGTCCCTCCCGAGGGTCCTGGCAGGAGGAGGGTGTGGAGGTCAGACCTCAGCCCAGCCCTGGACCCAGTGTCCCTGTGCTGTCTCAGTGCGGCTGCAGATGGACCTGGCTCAGCAGTGCCAGGGCCCCGAGCTCACCGGGGCTGTGACAGGGGCACAGCCTGCCCCCCACTGCGGGCCCCAGGGCCTAGTTCTGGGATCGGAGCTGGAGCTTCATCCATGGGAGGCGCTCGGCATAGTGTGGGGGTCAATTAAGTCGAACCGGGTTCCCAACTGGCCCTGGAGCCCAGGAAGTTGTCACGCCCTGGGCCACCGGGAGAGGTCTGTAGAAGGATCTGGAAGAATCTAGAAGGTTTGCCAATGTGCATCTGCCCTCTGGGCGTCTCGTTTCGCGGCAGAGTGAGACAGCGTCACCCAGAGCCCCGGCTCCCCCCTGCCCCGCGTCATTCCCCCTCTCCCCCCGCCGTCCTTGCTGGGCAGAGTGGCCACCAGCTGGGGCCAGGCCGAGGAGCTTCGGTCAGAGCAGGACACGAGACTTGAGGACAGCTGGGACAGCTCTGGGGGTGCGATCAGAGTGGGGAGAAGGGTCACACCCCAGGGCTCAGCAAGGGTCAATACCCCTGTGCCGGGGGCCCCTCCTCCACCTGTGTCCCCCTACACGGTGGGCAAGAAAGCAGGTGAGGCAGAGCCAGAGCTGAGGACTGAGGGAGTGGGCGGGGCAGTGAGGAGAGGCCGTGTCCAGCCTGCAGCAGGTCCAGGGCAGCGAGGGGCGGGGCTGGAGGCCAGGGCAGAGGGAGGGCCTGGTCGTGGTGGTCAGTGCAGGCAGATCTGTGCCACAGGTAGTGTGCAGGTGGATGCAGTGCCTGGCCACGAGGCACAGCCAGTGAGTGAGGATTGGCAGGGGGTGAGATGGTGGCCATGGGGGGGGTGCCCCTGGCCACGTGGGGAGCAGAAAGGGGAGGCAGCTTCTGGGTGGGCACTCGGGGCCAGCAGCAGCCTCGAGGTAGATGTCTGTGTTTTGTTCTCATCCTGGTTCCACTTGTCACCCACCTGGTGTCACCCCAGCTACTGCAGCATTCTGAGGATGCCACCCCTCCCTCCCAGACTCTGGGGTCCCTGGCCCTTGGGGCTGTCAATGCTCAGAGCTGCTGGGCAGTGGGTGCCCCAACAGGCTCCAGGACCTGGAGGAGCTGTCCTCAGGGGACTGTTCTCATTCCGTGTGCGCTGGTGACTCAGAAGGTGTTGGAATGACTCCACAGACTGGAGTGAAAATGTCCCGCTGCTCCGTGACTCACAGGAATGTATCGTATGTGCCATTCACAGGCACACACATGCACCTCCACCTAGATAAGCCACGTGTGTGCATGCATGTGGAGCCGCCACATGTACATCACACACGCCCCTGGGGACCAAGAGAATGGGCGTCCTTTGTGGGCAGACGTCTGTCACGTGGCCTCTGTGTGCACACACGTGTGGGTATGGGCTTATTACACATGCACACACCGCTCACGCCCAGGCACATACATGCACACACACATGCCTGCACATGCACACATTCATGCATGCACAGAGCATATGCACACATTGACACATGTGCACACATGCAGACCCGGACTTGAGCCTGCGTATAACACACTGCTGACGTGCCATACCCAAGCACACGCACACGCACGCCTGCACTCACAAGCAGACATGCACTTTCAGATGCATGCCCTGCGCCGCATGTGCACACAGACACGTGTGTCTGCTCCAGTGCCCTGCTGGGCGCAGGCGAGCGTCCGTGTGTGGGCGTGGGACTGCTTCTTCTTGCTCCCCCGCAGCCCTGCACACACAGGCGAGTCTCAGCTAATCAGGGAGACTTGGAAAGCAGCCGACTGCCTCGGGGCGAGTGGCAGCAGCCCCAGGTGCTCTGTGCAGAGACACAGAGGGGACTGTCCATGAGAGGGCTTTCCCTCCGTGGAACCAGCCAGCAATCACATTTCCTCTGTCGGCCCACAAGTCAGGCATCCACAGAGACACACCCACAGTGGCCACGCACTGCCGGCCCGAGCTCCCCTGGCCGGCAAGAGGGTCCCCTGGCTCCCGGCAGCCCCCGCTTTGCCAGACACGCGGTGGAGCGAGGAGGACTCCAGCCTGGGTATCAAAACGCAGCATCTCCAGACGGCCTGGTGTTTTGACTCTTGGGTCACTGTGTGCAGTGGCTTCCGCTGTGGCTCCATGCTGCCCGGACAGAGCGCCTTTGTTTGCAGCTGCCGAGGGGCACACGTGCACAGGACGCCATGTAGGGAGGAGGTGCTGGCGCTCCTGGGGTGCCCCGGCCTGGGTCCCACTGAGCTTGGTCCCCTACCGGGGGCCGTGGACCAGTCAAGGAGCCCCTCTGAGGACACTCGGTGTGCAGGACGCTGCTGCCCACATCAAGATCCAGCCAGGCTCCAGTCTACAGCAGCTGGGGAAACCCTGTTGAATTGGGCCAGATGGCTCCGTGCTGACAGAGCGTGGTGGTGGTACAGAATGTTCTGGAATGTTCCAGGCTGTCCCTTTCCTCTGCCTGTGAGTGCACAGGCGCAGATGGGAGGGGAGCACTCACTCCCCTCAGCCCCACCCATCACAGGTGAGCAGTCAAGGGGGGACCAGGGGTCTGGCTGTGGGAAGCTGTGATCCGTTCTCACCATATCCCCATGCCTGGGGCCTGTGTGTAGGGTGGAAGGAAAGGGTACGAATCCTGTCCCAGCCACTTGCTGGCCCTCTGGGTGGCCTCAGCACACCTGACCTCCGTGGACCTCCGGCAGCTATGAGATGCTGGGCTCAGGGCCAGCACTGTGACGTGGTGGGTGAAGTCGCCGCCTGTGATGCCTGCATCCCATCTGAGCACTGGCTTAAGTCCAGCTGCTCCACTTCCAGCCCAGCTCCTCGTTCATGGCATGGGAAACCAGCAGAAGATGGCTAAAGTGCTTAGGACCCTCCTGCCCACGTGGGAGACCTGGATGGAGCCCCTGCTCCTGGCTCCGGTCTGGCCCAGCCTGGGCCATTGTGGCCATCTGGGGAGTGAACCAGCAGGCAAGAGACCTCTGTTTCTCCTGCCATCTCATGCTGTAACTCTGCCTTTCAAATAAATAAATGAATCTCGGGGAAAAAAATAAGCAGCAGCTGGACCCCCAGGCCGCTTGGCAGGACCAAGCAGTGGGGGTCTCCCTGCAGGCTCAGGACAAATGTCACAGCCTACTTCTGTCCAGGGAGATGCAAGCTGCACACACCAGGGACCACAGCCAGGGGGAACACAGCCAGCGGCCACAGCTGGGGGCCATAACTAGGGGGACCACGGCCAGGGGCCATAACCAGGGGGGCCACAGCCAGGGGCCACATCCAGAGGCCACAGCTAGGGGGAACCATAGCTAGGGGGACCACAGTCAGGGGCCACACAGCCAGGAGGACCTTATCGAGGAGCCACAGCCAGGGATGACCATAGCCAGGGGCCATAGCCAAGGGGACCACAGCTAGGGGGGGCCACAGCCAAGGGGACCACACCGAGGGGGCCACAGCCAGGGGGACCACAGCCAAGGGGACCACAGCCAGGGGGGCCACAGCCGGGGGAACCACAGCCATTGATGACCACAGCCAGGGGGGCTACAGCCAGGGGGACCACAGCCAGGGACCACACCCATGGGCCACAGCCAGAGATGACCACAGCCAGGGGGACCACAGCCAGGGGGACCACACAGCCAGGGCACTGCCAGGCCCTTTCCTGTCCCCTTGGCCCTCACCAGAGTGCCCACTCTGGGCTGCAGCTGGCTCAGGGCAGCCGCCTCCTGCTTGCTCACCTCTGTGACCACAGCCCAGCGAGGTGCCTGTCAGAGGGACAGATGCGAGGGGCGTCTGGAAGAAGCCCCAATGTCCCTGGGTGGAGGACGCTCCAGAAATTGGGGCAGGGGCCAGGGTTGATGGGGCAGGGGCAGGACTTGTAAAGGCTGAGGTGCAGTGCCTTCCATGCCCCACAGGGCCCCTTGTGGGTTCTGGGCTCCAGGTGACAGTGGACACAGCTGTGCCCCTTCTCCCCAGAGCCCGTCCCCAGGCAGCTGGGTCCTGCCCCGGAGCTCAGCGCGGCAGAGCAGGGAGTGCGCAGCCGGGGGTCCATGCGCCAGCCGCCAGGCAGTGCTCCAGGCTGCAGGCCAAGGTCCCTGGCAGGAGACCTGGGCGCAGGTCCCAGGGAAAGCACTAGAATCCTGCCACATTTGTCTCCTGACTGCCATGTGTTTTCAGCATCTGTGTTGGAAATTGTGCGGGAGCCCGGTCTCATCGAGAGGCGGGGTGTGGCCAACGCGGCTCCCCGGTCAGAGCCCGGCCTGCGTTCCCAAGCTGGCAGTACCCCGGGGCCTTCTGCTGACCTGCAGAGTAATTGGCATTTTCAGAGCTGGCTTTCTTCGTAAATAATGACATTTTTCCATCTCGCGGAGGACACTGGCTGTCGGGAGACGTGGGCGAGGCCAGCCCTGCCGGGGCCCTGGAGAGGCGACCAGAAAGACCCTGGTGGGCTCCCAAATTGGTTTGTTTGCCAGATAATCGGAGGCGAGAAGACGCCATAATAGGACATGGGCGGCTCTGAGGGTCGCACGGGGCATGGCAATGGGGGCTGTCACCGCTCACTGGCAGGAAAAGCAGATGATCTGCCTCCTGGCACCTGGGCCGAAGCAGCGAGAATTACCGCGTGGACGTTTCCTGACGTCAGAGGCAGGCTGAGCTGGGTGGAATAGTCGGGAGGACTTTCCCTGCGTACCCCTGGATAGGCGCGCTCTGAGCAGGTGCGGCTTCGGCGGGAGCCAGGCGGGGGTCATGTTGGAGGCTTGAAGTGCAGGGCCCTGGGGGCGCCCGCTCAGGGGGAATGGACCCCTGGACATAGAGCAGGTGACTCCATGCTGGACACTGCCCGCCACAGAGGGGCAGGAGGGCTTCAGGCAGCACCTGGCAGGGCAGGACACCCTGGACGGCAGGAAGGAGCTGGATGGGCCCCTCCCCGCCTCAGCCAGCTGCAAGTGTGGCCTGTTCAGAACCCACCATGGCCTGCACAGGGTGGGGGGCAGCAGGAGGTGGGCGGAGCCCAGTAGACCGTGGAGGCTCTCGCTGGCCACTGGGCGGCTTGGGTTGGGGTCAGACATCGAAGTGGGAGGCTGGCAGAATAGTCCAGACAGGAGCTGGTGGTGCTCAGAACCCCCCCACACACACACACCCTTATACCCGCTTCTTGCCAGCCCTGCCACACTGGGGCCGCTGTCCCCTTCAGAACTGAGCTCCAGGGAGCTGTAGTGTCCGGAAGATGAGTCCAGTGTCCGGGGCACCCTGGGCTGTGCCATCGTCCTCCCAGGTTCTCCCCGCCACATCCCCCCGCGCTGGGGGTTGCACCTGGGTCCCAGTGTGCGTCACCCTTGTGGTTGAATGCAAGGGACACTGAAGCCTTGGGGACAGGCCAGTGCCCAGGGACTGAGGCTGCCCGGGGGAGCTGTCCCTGCGTGCATACCAGGAGGGCCTGGGGCAGCACACGCTGGCTGGCCCCCTGGGGGAGAGCCCCTCACAGGGCCTCCTGCAGCCGACAGAGCCCCAGCGCTGCCCCTGGTCAACAGAGGTGCTGTAGCCTGCGGCCCTTGGGGCGTCCCCAGCTCCCAGCAGAACCAGTGACCTCCCCCCACCCCCTGGCCCAGGAAGACAGCTGAGTACAGATCTCTCCAGGAGTTTGCTGTCCATGGCTCCCAAGGACTCCTCCCTCCTCTCCTGGATCCGAGCTTGATTCCTGCCCATTCTGCTTTTTCCCGGGGGACCCGTGATTTGCCAACTCCTCCGTCCTTGTCCTTACACTACGACCCGAGAGGTGCGGCCGCCATTCCAGGCGGCGGCAGGCAGAGCTGGTCTGTTTGCCAGTGTGCTCGGCAGCGGTTCTCGCCGGCAGTAACAGGAGTTGGCTGAGAAGCTGGCCGGGGTGGGAGGGGGCGGTCCTGGTGAGAGCTTGACCAGGGTCCCTGCAGGAACCCAGCCGAGATCCCCAGAGAGGGCGGTGGAGGCCGAGGGCGGCGCCGTCTCCACTCACCCTGAGTGACCGTAGGACGCTTCCTTGTGCCGGCAGCCGAGCCCCTGTGTCCCCACCGCTGCGACCGTGGTGTCCCCCACGTTGCGTGCTCGTTCTGACATGGCTGGCAGGTGTCCAGTGTGGGGACAGTTCCAGGCTGCTGTCCCCACTGCTGGCCTGTCCTGGGCTTGGCAGGGCGCCGGCGGAGGTGATGACCCAGGAGGCAGCGTTTTGCGGGAAGGTGCAGCCTCGGCACGGGTGCTAATTGGAGCTGGGTTCACAGGAGCGGCGGTGCCGGGAGCGGGGAGAACCCAGCGCTAATTACACTAGCGCCACACCAGCGTCCCCCGGGGCAGGGAACGAGCAGGCCCAGCTGTGCCGAGGTGGCTGGCATCTTGCAGCCCGATTACTAAAAATGGGCATGAAAAACAGGATGTGGTTCCTCAAAATATTGTTTCAGTTTGAGTCCTGCATGAAAAACAGGATGTACTTCAGTCCGTTGTTTCGGTTTAAGTGAGCCAGGCTATGTGACCTCCAGCCACAGGGAATGGTTGTCACGAGCGGCCGGCCTGTGGTTCCCCACATGAGTGAATGAATGAATGAGGGCAGGAGCACCACGTGCTGTGCTCTGTCAGCTCAGCAGCCTTGGGGAAGATGGCTCCAGGGTCGGGGTCTCAGGCAGGCGCTGTCTGGGGAGCGGAGACCCAGCGCCGAACTGAGAGGAGAATCGAGGGCCAGGCTGGGCCTCCATGTGGTCCCTGGGCAGCCGAGGAGCCGGGGGCTGGCTCTGCAGGTGGCTGGCAGGTGGAGGGGGCTCCCCAGCCAGCCTGGGAGACGGGCACCCTCCCTGGGGGGCAGGGCTCCCTCCCTGGCCTCCCTTCAGGTCTTCATGGCTGGTGCAATCCCAGCGACACTCACAGCTTGCTGTGTTCTGCCCTCCAGGGGACCCGTCTGTCCTGGTCTTGCACACACGTGACCTGGGCCAGGGGCTTGAGTCAGACCCGCCATTGGGAAGTCATGGATGCATTCGGCAGATTTCGGTCCCACTGGGCACCACGTGGCCCTTGAGACCCTCGACAACTTCTTGCACCCTGCCTGCACTCTGGGTGTGTGGGGCAGGAGGAAGCATCTGTGGGGGAGGGGCTCCTGTGGTTTCCCAGCCTCCCTGACACCTCTCCAGGGGATCAGGGGCCTTGGGGTGGGGCCAGCTATAGAGCAGACCCCAGCGTGAGTGGGGAGTGTGTACTGGAAAGTTTCTATCCTGCCTCCTTCCGCCTATCTGGGAGCCCTCCAAGGGGTACAGGTGTGCAACTGGGTGCCCCCAACCAGGGCCCAGACAGACGGACACCCATAGTCAAGCCCTCCTCTGAGGTTCCAAACGCCACCATGCCGGCCACTGGAGGAGGTGCCCCTTGCGTGGGGCAGCCATGGCTGAAGGCAATAGGCCCCCGCCACCAACCGCCGCAGCTGGGTTCAGCAGGGGCTGCAAACAGCCAGTTGGCCAGACTCGAGCTCCATCTTGTTTCAAGAGTTTGTTTTTCCAGACTCTCTCCAAGCCTGTTTTAATCCACCAAAAGAGGAGCTAAGTTTGATAAATAAAAGAAGATTAAAAATGGTAGAGAAAAGTGTTTTCCCCAGCTCCCGAGAGAGCACTGCCAAAATCGAGCATCGAAACCAAAATAGAAGCCATCAAATGTTTGATGTCTGTGTTTCTGAGTGAAACAGCAGGCGCGGCTTCAGCCCAGCCGGCCCTCGGCTGGAGGGGCTCCCGCGAGTTCACCCTGTTCAGGACCTGGGGCTTGGAGCTGCTGGGTCCTCCGTGGTGCAGCCCAGGCCCAGCCATCCCCACCTCTCGGCCAGAGTATCTGTGATATCACTGGACCTGGACCCCAGAGCGCTGGCCCTGGAGCCGAGGTGGGTGACACGCACTTGCGGGCGCGGCTCTACCAGCACCAGGCGCCCGTGAGACACCAAGCACGGCGATTGATAGCAGTGACAGAGAGAGCAGCTCACTCATGCCAGGGACCCTGCCCCCTCCCAGACAGCCCCTGGATCTTGAAGACAACCTAAGCCAGTGGAGGCCCAGGGCCAGCAACACCCACCGGGCCTGGGGGACCGTGTCCCCCATGCAGCCCAGATCTGGGGTGTTGGGTGTCCGTACCCCTGGGTCCCTCTTGCCGCGTCTGATGCACGATCAAGTTTGAAACCCATGAGAGCACAGCCCACCCCGTGGCCATGGCTGACCAGGGGACGGGTGAGGAGGCCAGCTCCCCTTGCCCCGTGTGCCCCGTCACAGCAAGCCGTCCTGCCCCGCGGGCCCTCGCTCCTTGTCCCCATTCATGCCTGGAGATCTTCCCTCCTGTGTGTCTTCTGCTGTTGCCCAGGTGGGAGCGAGTGGCCCTGGAGCCCCCAGCCCCATGGCTGCAGCTCCTTGAGCCCCTGGTGGGAGCCTGGCTGGGGCCGAGGGCCTCCCAGGCCCGGGCAGCTCTGGCTCATGACTCAACTGTGGCCCGGGAGATGGCCGGGACTTGGTGTGCTGCCACCACTCTCCTGAGCGCCCCCAGCCGCCCTCTCCAGGCACTGCCGCCCCCACCACCCACAGTGGGGCTACATCTGCCTAGCTGTGTTCCTCAGGTCCGTGTGAGCCTGGATTCTCAGCCAGGCCATGGAGTTTTGAAATTAAGCATCTGTCTCAGGTAGCCACGGCCACAGAACCTCTACCCTTACAAACCAGGGACTTGGTGGTTCCCATGGCACCCGTGACGTGGCTCTGGGTTCTGTGGAGTGTGAGACTGTGGGCTGGGCTCAACGGGGAGGAGAGGGTGGACTCGCCAGGGACCTCCCAGCCCTGCCCCTTCCCCCCGTGTCCCCTCACCCCAGCCCCCCAGTGCTGGGCAGCCAGTGGAGGCTTAGGAAGCGCTTGGCTCCTGGCGGGGCCGGGCCGATTGTTTTTGCTGAATTCATTATCTTTCTTGGAAGCAGTGTGCACGGTGCCACACACCCACGCGCCGAAAGGAGCTGTTTGGCCACAGAGACAGAAACCGAGGTGACCTGGAGAAGTTTGCAAGTATAGCAGGCAAATCCTGCCAGCATGGAGTGAGGGTGTCGGGCGTGTCGTCAGCTGTCCCACAGGGAGCACACACCCTTCCTCTGGGGCTGGAACGGCCTCAGTGTGTCACAGTCATGTGGGCCACCCAGGACTGCCAGGGGCTTGTGGAGCCCGGGTTGGTCCTCACACAGCGAGCAATTGTGCCTGCACTGATTGGATTCCAGTGTTTGGCATCACGTTCCTGGGGAGGGCATTTGGAGAAGCAGGGCACAGGGACTCAGCACACGGGGCTCAACCTGGGGACGTGGCCGCCCCGATGGACTGGGCGTCCCTGGGGGTCAGAGTCCTCCGTCTGCCCCCACTGCCATGTGGCCCCTGTGCTGACGCTGCTGTGAGGCCCACAGCAGCCATGGATCCATGGGGCCACGTCACCCCCTGGGAGTGTGGAGTGCGCCATGTGTGCCGAGCGTGCTGAGCGTGGAGGCCCCATCTCCTCCACTTCGCAGGTCCCGTGAGCCCCCTGCTCTGCAGGACGCGAGGCGCAGGTGGGGCTGCAGGCTCCATGATGTCGTGGCAGGGGCAGGGGCGGAAGCTGCTGATTTCACCAGACCCCAGGCCTGCACCGCTGCCCTTGCGGGAGCATCGGTCACAGCTCCAAGCCGACGACGTTTCTCCATGGGACCAAAACACGGCTGTGCAGTGACCTCCTTCCTGCTGGGCACACGTGTTGGATGCATGTCTGTCCCTTGGCTTCCCCATTGCAGTGCCTTCTGTCGCCCTGCGAGGCTGAGACAGGGCCAGTGGCCAGGTGGGGGCTGAGCAGGTGGCGTGCCTGGCCAGGACAAGGTGTGAGCACGGGGAGACAGGTGGATATGGGGGCAGCCGAGGCTTCTGGAGGAGGCAGGAAGAGATGACCTCGTGTGGTGCCTTTGCACTGTGGAGCGTGGGGTGGGGGGCGGCTCTCTGGATGGCTCTGGGCTCTTGTGTGTGCCAGTGGCGGTGGCGGTGGTGTGGGTCTGAGCCATGGGAGGCTCCACTGTCCCAGGCAGGCAGTGGTGTCCGCTCCCCGGGAGCAAGCTCAGGAGGCTAAGGTGGACACAGGGAACAGAGGCTTCAACCTCAGAGCTGGAGGACACCATGCCTATGAGAGTGACCCCGGCCCAGCCCAAAGGGGCATCTGGGACCAAAGCTCATGCCCCCACCCCGCCCCCAAACTTCAGCTCCTGAGCGCCCCACCCCCAGCTCCTTTGCATGGGAAGCTATAGCTCAGAGGCTTCAGTCAGAGCCACACGCAGGTGGCGGGTGGAGCTGGATGCTGTGGGTCCTGGGCCAGGCCCCTCCCCTGGGTCTCAGGCTCCAGGAAAGTGCCAGAGCCTGCAGGGTCCCATCCCCTGCGTGCCCAGCCCCAGAGGAAGCCACTCCCTTCCTTGCTGCCCCTGCAGTGCCTCAGCTGGCCAGAGTGAGCCTGGCATCAGTGTGGCAGGACCACACTAGTGACCACTGCATCCAGCTCACTGGGATTGTGACACAGACCTGGAGGAGGCCAGGGCACAGGCAGCCCCAGCAGATGGAAACCTGGTGAAGGGAGCCGAGCTGTGGGGGGGGGGCGCTCGGTCCAGCTCTGCCCTGGAGGCTACTTCCGGCCCTCAGCACCACAATGGGACCCCTGTCCCAAGACAGCAGCCCCTGGCCCAAGACAGCAGGGCCCAGGCCATGGCCAGAGCACAGCTGCTCACCACTACGGAGGCGCAGGTGGGGGTTGGGCCATCAGGAATTCCACCCCGGAACTCCTTGATATTTGGCTTAAAGTTCAGCTCTAAATACAGCACCCTGGGGCGAGCCACGTGTTGTCTTAGGTGTGGGGGGGCGGGGGTCCCAGGAACAGGGAGATTCCAGCAGCTAGTGGCCCTTCTACTGCCAGGACCTTGGCCCTGGGAGCCAGGCCCCGCCTCCCTGAGGCCCCCAGGCCCCTGTGCGCAGGTGGAGGCTGTTGTTGGTAGCACCTGGGTGGGTGTCTGAGTTGGGGGGGCGTGCAAACTGGCACGGAGCTTCTTGTGAGAAGGCCGCTGGCTCTCCCGGGTGCCTCTCCTGGCTGCAGCTGGCCTTCAGGCCCCTCTACCCAGCCCCATGCCCTGCAGCCTGTCGGGAACCTGCATGGCCCCTGCCACGGGGTCTCGGGGTGCCCCCCCCCCCCGGGGAGCAGGGTCCTTGCCTGCCTGCCCCAGGCTGGTGTCCTGGGTCTGCCCGCTCCCCCTCCAACTGGCTCTGGGAACAGAGTACGGCTTCCGGGGGTGTGGCCAAGGCTGGCCCTGGAGGAAGGCAGAGCAGGGCTTGCTTGGAGCCCTGGTTCAGGAACAGAATCCCCTGAGGTTGAGCCGGGGCTGCGTGTGAGGGTCAGCCGTGCCCCCCCCCCCCCGGCCTGGCCTCACTGGATCAACCATGGAACCCCTCTGGGGCTTGGCAGAGTGGGGGTTCTCCCATAGATTACCTCGGAGGATGCGATTCATCGATCCTGTCAGAGGCCTGTGCATCGCACTGACAGCTGCAAAAGCTTAAAAAAATATTTCCCATCTGAGGAGGGGCCTGGCCCGGCCCACACGGCGGCCCCACTGACCCTGGAGGCAGAGCTGACTGTGGGCAGCATGGCTCCTGCGAGCCCATCTGGGAAGCAGCCAGCCGCGAGCACCCTTCCTGCCCCATCCCCTCCTCCTTGTGCCCCAGCCCAGCCACACACTGGGGGTATGAGCTGAATCTGTGTGGTGACTGTGGGGACAAGTGGCCCCACCCACCAAATGGCCCCTGCCTGGTGGACACCACAGGGCATCGGCCCAGGCCACACCGCCGCCCACAGGGCTCCTGCTGTGTCTGCAGACTTGGGAGCGGTCACTGCCCTGCCTCGTGGGGCCGCCTGACCTCCCTGTCCACTCCTGGTGCTGACCCTCTGGCTGCAGGCTCCTCCCACTTTAACCCCGGGGGCTCCCCCTGCTCAGAACCACGAAGATTGAACCCCGAGAGGGCCCCAAGCAGGCAGCAGGGCCTGGCAGGCCCCACTCCAGAGCAGGGGTGGGTGGGATGGGGCGAGGGGGCAGAGGTCAGAGGGCAAAGCACAAGGCCCCTGGGCCGTGGGTGCTGAGACAAGGGTTCAGGTCAACTGGTGACCGGGCCCATGGGTGTCTCAGGGAGAGGCGGCTGGCAGGCTCTGTGTTTGCCCTGGAGGGCCAACCCGTCTTGTCCCTGCCTGTCCCTCCCCCCGCTGCTTGGCGTGGGTCACAGCCCGGCATGCAGGGCCAGCTCCGTCCAGCCAGGAGCAGCCAAGATCCCCGCGGGGGAACGTGGCCTCTGGCAGAGGGGAGCTTCTTGCTTTCGCGCCCTGCCCGGGGTCTCCCTCCCCAGCAAGTGCAGCTCAGGGCCCCGCCTCCTCTTCATCTGACCCTGGCTCCTAGAGCCCCAAGCAGTACAGGAGGACCAAGCCCGGGCTGGGGCAGGGTCTCCAGGGAGGCACCGCCGGGTGCCAGGGCTCCACCAGCATGGGTGTGAGCTTGCCGGGCTCGCTCAGTCCCCGGGAAGGAACAGTCATACCCAGTGTGGGCACTGAAGCTTCCTGTCTGCTGCTCGCCCTGTGAGGGTTTTTCTGCATGAAACGACTCCGGACGTGCGTGGTGCACAGGGAAACTTTGTGATTTTTTTTTTTGACAGGCAGAGTGGAAAGTGAGAGAGAGAGAGACAGAGAGAAAGGTCTTCCTTTTTGCCGTTGGTTCATCCTTCAATGGTCGCTGTGGCCGGCGCATTGTGCTGATCGGAAGCCAGGAGCCAGGTGCTTCTCCTGGTCTCCCATGCGGGTGCAGGGCCCAAGGACTTGGGCCATCCTCCACTACCTTCCCATGCAGGGAAACTTTGAACCTGCGCCTTCCTGGGGTAAGACGCGTCCCCACCACATCACATTTTTAATCACAGGAGCTAATGGCTCTTCAGGGAGGCCTGGGGGACTCTGGAAAGGACAGTATCAGGGATTTCCAAGAATGAGACTGAAACTGTCATTTTAATGAGAATGCAAATGAGAATTGTTAAGGTTCGGTGAAGGTCACCGCCGCTTAATCATTAAATTATTACGGTCATTTATTGCCAGTAACAAATGAATATTAAAAGCTATTGTTTTAACAGATTAAACCTCCAAATTATTATTATTTCAGAATTTCCCAGGTGTCTGGAAGTCCATTTAAGAATCAGTAGAGGTGGCGTTCTCCCTGTACCTGTCACGCTCCCCTGAGGGGGTCGGGTGTTCGAGGATGAGGGTCGCGTTCCGGGGTCAGCGTCGGCTTTGTTTCTGCAGAGGACGCGGACACTCGTGGTCAGGCCCTCCACGCGTGCAGATCTGGGAGGCGTGGCTCCCACCAGCCCTCCGCCAGGTGGCCACTCTATGTCTTTGAGAGTCACTGGACAGCACTCCAGGGTGGCTTGTGGGGGAGGCAGGGACAGAAGCAGGTGCAGGAGTCAGAGGGACGGGGGATGGGGCACTGAGTCCTCAGGCCCCTCTCAGGGCCACAGCCAGGGCACAGGAAGCAGGGAGGCAGGGAAGAAGGAATGAATGGATGAATGAATGAGTTTGGGAATGTACACCCACTGGCCACTGTGGGCCACGCGCTCTTCCAGCTCTGTGGGGTCTGGCTTCCCTGGTGTCTGACCCGTGGGTGCCCCTTGCTGCTTCTGAGCTGACAGCAGCCCCTGTCCCCAGCTGAGCCTCCCTGGTGCACAGCAGAGACCCAGCCCTTCCTGCTGAGCTCGGGCTGGGGGTCCCAGGAGAGGCTACCACCCTCCAGCACCCGGTGCCTCTTCCCTCTGTCCTGCACCTTCCCAGACCTGGGGGCCTTTCTTAGAACGGACAAGAGACAGGCAAAGCAGAGTTGCACACTCTGAGTTGCTGGTGGCGGGCGTGGTGCAGCCCCCAGCCCCACCCTGGGCCAGCCCCAGACGTCAGGCAGGGAGAGGGGCTCTGCGGGGGCTGCCCCTGGTGGCAGTGGCTACTCAGAGATCTTGACAGGGGCAGCCTGGTGTGAAGGATGGAGCCCCACTGCCCACTCCCCTGCCCTTGCTGCTCCCTGCATGGAGTGGGGGTGGGGCTGGGGCTGGGGGCTCCTAGCCTGGGCTCAGGGTCCTGGCTGAGTCTCCAGACTCTGCAGCCCACTCCTCACAGAGTATGCCAGGCCCTGGGGCTTCAGTCTGCCAAGGGGGCTGGATGGGGCCCTGGGAGAAAGAGCCCTGCCCGGGGCCCCTGGGCGCCCCCTGTGGGTTTGCTTATCTCCACCTCACGATCTCGCACACGGGGCAAAGTAATTAAGCGTAATAGATGCTGAGGCTTCTGAAAGTACATTATTTAGAAGCTCAGCTCACACACACACACACACGTGCACACACACGCTAAGCTGCACATAATTAATAGATTTATTTAAATCAGCCTCTGCCATCTGTATCCATCAGGGACGCACGCTGCCCAGGCGGGCCACGTAGAACACCTCTGTTTGTGAATAGGAAGCCGGGAGTCCCCATGGGGAGCTGAGCCCAGCAGGTGTCATGGGGCCATGGCCACCGGGGAGGCCTGGGGGTTCCTGCAGATGAAGGGACCCCGAGTGTAAGTGGAGAGGCAGGGGCGGGGGCGCCCAGGCTGCTCTGCCGGCCGTGGGGACCTCTCCCTCCTCAGTGAGTGACTCCCTGGGTCTGCCGCCGCGCGTGGCTCAGAGGGGCCACATGGAGCTGCTGGCTCTCGGCTCTGCCGGCCTCCCCGGGCCCTGCCTCGGGCTTAACCCACCTGGCTGGTGCAAGGGTAGGACCCAGACTGCCCCCAGGACTGAAGCCCCAGCTACCCACTACCGCAGGCTGGAGGCTGGGTGAGAGGCAACCCGGTCGTCCTCACCGGACCCTGTGGCCTGCCCTGGGGGGGCCAGGGTGACAGCTGTGCCGCAGAGCCCTGTCCTGGCACCCGGGGGGTGGCTTCATATGTGGGAGGTGAGCGTGCCAGGGGCCTGTGTTTGGGGGGGGTCTGCACTGAAGCCCGAGTCGGCCTGCAGGGGTGGGGTGAGGGTGACAGGCCCAGGCACCTGGACCTCTCATTGTACACAGGGCTCTGCCCCATTAGGATGCAGAGTGGGGGTGGGGAGGCCCACGCCTTGGCCATGTCCACCCATGGCCTGGCTTGCTTCTGACCCCCAGGAGCCCTGGACACGTGGGTCCTTGGGGCAAATCTGACCACATCCCCAGGGCTCCCTGCACCAGCCCTGGCTCCTGGCTGCTCGTGGGGTCAGCAGGGGAACAGCTGCATGATCTGTTTGGGGAAGCTGGGCCTAGCACCGCCGCCCTGCCTGCATGCCCCGGTGCAGTCTCTACCCCGTGCTTGTTACGGGGCCACGTGTGTCTCCCCAGGGGTGACCCATGCCAACAGGCTGGAGAAGGCCTGGAACGGGGGTCACAGGCCCTGTTCACACCTGATTTGTCCCTGCCTCTGAGCCTCCCAGAGGAGCTGGGGCTTCTGTGAGCACAGGTGGATGTGGCCAGCCTGATGTGGCCTCCTTCGGTGGCCGCCAGCTCCCTCTCCAGGAGCCCAGGTCCCGGGTGTGGGGGGCGGGGTCTGACCCAGGCCCCCTCCTCGTCCCTCCTCTGCTGGGTTTCTGCCTGAGCCAGCTCCTTAGGGAGACCTCCGACGAGTGTCCACCCCGGGAAGGATGCACGCCCATTCGCGGAGGCACCTGTCACTCCAGTGGCTTCTCAGGGGGCGCTGCCTTGGGGGACTTGGGGAGAGGGGAGTGGGCAGGCTCAGAGGCCCAGGCCCCCTTGTCAGGGCCTGAGTTCTCCGTGCCCGCTCACTGCCCATGGTGGGCGCTGCCTGGCCTTGGGGGAGGCAGTTTCAGTTCCATCCAACCTCCGTCTCCTGCTCTGTCCTCAGAGAACAACCAGGGGCCAGTTACAGCTCAGGAGGGGGAGGGAGTCGGCCAGGGCACAGCATGGCTGCTCTGTAAGTCCTCAGGGGCAGAGCCCGCAGAGGGTGCAGGGGACAGCAGCAGGACCCCCCCGAGAGCCATGCCGTGGGCTGGCCATGCTGTGACCCTGGACCCCAGCTTCTGGAACAGAGAGAAGCATCTCTTGCTGAGATCACCTGGGGCAGCCCCCTGGGCAGTGGGGCTGGGTTCCCACGGACGCTGGGCCACCTGTCACCCAGCGCCATGGCAGCCTCCTGTGGAAAGGATCACCTCCAGACTCTTGGTGGCATCCCAGGCACTGCGGTGGAGTCGTGCTGACTGTGGGGGCTGGGGTGAGTGCCCGCGTCTCTGCCCCTCCCCCGGATTCTGCCCCTGCAGGTGCGGGTGCCGGGCGAGGTGGATCCTGGCCCCACTCCCGAGATAAGGGAGCTTCCTGCTCCTGCCAGCAGCCGGCCTCGCTGTGTGCCCAGCCTCTTGCACAGTCCCAGGTTCAGTCTGGGTGGACGCAGCCCCTGGATCCTCCCCACCCCTCCCGGGGTATTGAGTGCGGGGCCCTTGGCATGTCCTCCTGGCAGGAAACAGGCTGCGAGCCACCGTCTCAGGGTCTGGGGGTGGAAAAGGCTGCGTCTGTCCTGTGTTTGTTCGATTGTAGAAAATGTGTCCCCTTGTCCAACAACAAGTGAACCCGGACAGGGAGGGGCACTGCCCAGATGCCTGGGACCGGAGTGGGCAGCTCACAGGGTCAGAGGGACACCAGCCCCGTGAGGTCTCCTCAGCCAGGAGTGGATGCCGAGGCCCCTCCTGAGCCACTGACCGGGGCAGCCCGTGCCTCTGTGGCCCCTGCCCACGCCTGCTGTGACACTGCAGGTCCTTGGGGCCTCCTGCCGCCCCCACCACTGTCACCAGCCATCTGTCTGTGCGGCTGGAGAGCCTCGTGTGTGGGGGGGCAGATGTGGCTGGGAGCCCCTGGCCCGGGTCTTCTTTCTGTGGACGCACCAAGCCGTTCCAGGCTATGCAGCTGCCTGTCAGGACACGGGGCCTCCACGTGCTGCCCGGCGGAGGCCTGTCCACTTCCTGGGTGGGTCAGTGATGGCCGGGGCCACTATCCAGATGGGCTCCTTGGCTTCCATGTGGCCCTGACAACATGTCTGTGTCTTCCTTCTTGGCTTCTGGTCATTGGAGGCCACGCTGGGGCGCGTGGGAGCCCAGAGGGACAGCACCAGCAGGTGCTAATGACACAAAGCACTTTCTGCTCTTTTTAAAAAAGATTTATTTTCTTTTTTATTTGAAAGAGTGGCATAGAGGGAGAGACTGGGAGAGAGAAAGAAAGAGAGAAGAAGAGACTGGGGGACAGAGAGGAAAGAGAGAGAGAAAGGTCTTCCATCTCTGGTTCCCTCCCTGAATGGCCACAATGGCTGGGGCTGAGCCAGGCAGAAGTCCAGAGTCAGGCGCTTTGTTCGGCCATCCTCTGCTGCTTTCCCAGGGAGCCTGGGACTTGAACCGGTACCCACATGGGATGCTGGTGTTGCAGGCAAGGGCTCAGCCCACTGTGCCACAGCGCCAGCCCCACAAGGCACTTTACGGACACAGAAGTGGGGCTGAGAGAACCACGTTCTGAGGCAGGCTTGGTCCTGCTCCTGGGGTCTCACAGGCACTGCATCCTATTAGTTCCTGGGCAGACCTGTCTCTGCTCTGTGTGGGGGTGGGGGCCCCACGTGACTGCAGCTCTGAACTTGGTGGGTGTGGACACAGCAGTGCCGAGGGCAGGGTGTGGATGGGGGAGGAGCCCACGCTGATGTGGGAGCCGTGAGCCTCGTGTCTCAGCAAAGCCGGCCAGCCATGATTCCCAGAGGGCCATGGGGCAGAGGGCAGGGCTCACCGCACACACTGTCCAGCGTCCCCATCAGCGGCTCTGGGAATTCCCTTCCTGTTTGACGGACAGACGCACAGAGCCCAGGAAGGGCCCACATCCCACAGCAAAGCCTTCCATCCTGGCTCGAGAGGGTTCTGTCGCCAGTGTGTCCATGGCCCCGTGGCAGGTGTGACATGGCTAAGGGGTGAGGGGTGCAGGGAGGCAGGTGCAGGTGACTCCAGGCATGGGCCTTGCTGCCTCCATCCCGAGAAGGCCCTGTGGCCTCTCCACCTCCTCGTGCTGACGCGGGGCTGACGTGATTGGATCTGGCCATGATTGGGGTAGCCCAGGTCCCCGATGGAAAGTTCCAGGCTGCAGCAGGTGGTAATGAGCTTCTTGCACAAACGACGCTCCCCCGTGTTCTGCAAAAATCAATAAACTGTTTCTGATGCTCCACGTGGAGCCGAAGTGACTGACGCGGCTCTGACCTCGTTCAGAAATCCGTGTGCTCCACAGCCAGCTTTGGGCAGCTCTGGCCAGGGCCGCACATGCGCTGGAACAGGGGACAGCCATGGGGTCGCCTCCATTGTGCTGTCCATGGCTGGAAGGTCCTCAGGGCAGTGACTCTGCTCCCAGCTCTGCACCGGCCCTCACAGCCGTTCCTTGAGTGCCGTCTCCCCCAGGCTGTGGTGCGGGCAGACAGGGCGGCTCCTATAGGACAGCTGGGGGCAGGGCGGCTCCTACAGGACAGCTGGGGACAGGGCGGCTCCTACAGGACAGCTGGGGGCAGACAGGGCAGCTCCTACAGGACAGCTGGGGGCAGACAGGGCGGCTCCTACAGGACAACTGGGGGACAGGGCAGCTCCTACAGGACAGCTGGGGACAGGACAGCTGGGGGCAGACAGGGCGGCTCCTACAGGACAGCTGTGGGCAGACAGGGCGGCTCCTACAGGACAGCTGGGGACAGGACAGCCGGGGGCAGACAGGGCAGCTCCTACAGGACAGCTGGACACAGGGCGGCTCCTACAGGACAGCTGGGGACAGGACAGCTGGTGGCAGACAGGGCAGCTCCTACAGGACAACTGGACACAGGGCGGCTCCTACATGACAAGTGGGAGTGTCAGGGTCGGAGCCACCATGGCCGCTGCTCTCACTGCCAGTGCTGGGTTCAGTGCCACGACCACCACCAGGTAGTGGGGGCCACTGGTTAGTGCACCACGCTGCTCACTGCAGGTAGGATGATGACACCACTGCTGGTTAGCACATCCCCAGTGCTAGTTATACACCCTCACTACTAGTTAGTACATCCCCACTGCTAGTTAGTATGACACTACCACTAGTTACTACACCACTGCTGGTTAGCACATCCCCACTACTAGTTGGTGTGACACCACTGCTAGTTATACACCCCGCTACTAGTGTGACACCACCGTTAGTTATTATCCCACTGCTATTTAGCACACAGTTATGCCACACTGGTTAGCACATCCCTACTACTAGTTAGTGTGACACCACCACTAGTTATTATATCACTACTAGTTATACAGCCCCACTACTTATTAGTATGATACCACCACTAGTTATTATATCACTGCTAGTTATTACATGACTACTAGTTATACACCCCACTACTAGTTAGTGTGACACCACTGCTAGTTATTACATGACAACTATTATACACCCTATGACTTATTAGTATGACATCACTGGCAACTATATCACTACTAGTACATTCCCACTACTAGTTAGTATGACACCACCATTAGTTACTACATCAATGCTAGTTATACATCCCCACTACCAGGTAGTATGAAGCCACTGCTAGTTACATCACTACTAGTTAGCATGCCCCACTACTAGTTAGTACACCCCACTACTCGTTAGCCCATCCCCACTACTAGTTCATGCACCACCACTGCTACCTTTTCTGCTACTGTTCACGTGGTCATAGCCCCCAATTATTTCCACTGCTAGGAGGGGAACAGACAGTGCCCAGCAGCTCCATGGGCTGGTCTGTGGCCAGCGACCCAGGGATCACCTGTGTCTCAGCAGGAGCCCAGCTCCCAGCAGAATGGCTTCTCGGGCTGGGGGACACAAATTTGGCTTCCCTGGGGGTCCACAAGGTCCAGGTTGCAGCCCCCAAAGCCCTTGGCCCCTGACGAACAGAGATGGCTGGTCTCCCCAGGTGCGTCTGTGGCCAGCTGGGCCCAGCACTGCTCCCGAGGACAGTGCTGCAGAGCATGGGGGGAGAGGCTGACAAGCTTCGGGGAGCTGCCCCTACACTAGATGGCATCTGTGGCCTTTCTGCCCCCCTTGAGACCCAGGGCCGCCATCTGGGCAGGAGATGGTGCTGGCAGCCATGGGGTGAGCCGCAGGCTGGCAGCTCCCGCACTAGACACTGGCTAGATGGAGCCTCCTGCTGGCTTGCTGGCAGCCGAGTGGCAGCCTTGACCTTCAGCTGTCTCTGACATTCAGCGCACAGGGCCAGGGCCACCCCCACCTCACTGTCTCCACTTGGCCTCCTGCGGACGGTGGCCTATCTCATCCGTGGGGGGTTCCGTGCCCTGGTCCAGAGGGGCAGGCATGGGTGCTGGTGCCTAGAGGGCAAAGGGACGGACTCCCAGGCCACACGGGGTCTGTGCCCCTCGCCAACAGCCTGGCTTGTGCTGATGTGGTTAGGGGCCAGCAGGGGCCAGCACCGGCCATGCCATGAGTGTGTTCACCTGTGTCTGGGAAGGGCCCTGGCCAAGGAGGGGACCTGCGCCTCCCCCAGGTAAAGTGATCTTGCCACCAGAGCCAGCACAAGGATGCTGCCTCCCCTGTGCCAGCTGGCACCGGGCTCTCAGCCTGGGGGCTTCCCTGCCCCCTGCATTGATCCCACAGCCCGGTGGTCCAGCCATGTTGCTGTGATCCTGCTCACGGAGCAGCCAAGCCAGCCACTCAGATTGAGGTCCAAGAGGTCAGAGGTCAGGAGGAGAGATGGGCGTGGCCTGGGAACTCTGCCTGGCTGTGGGAAAAGCTGCTCTCTCTCGAGGGCCACAGCAGAGCTCAGACTGCCCGGCCCAAGGTTCTCTGTAGACAGTGCCTCTCAGTGTGTGCATGTGTGTGTGCATCTCACAGTGTGTGCGTGTATCTCACAGTGTCTGTGTATCTCACTGTGTGTGTGTATCTCACTGTGTGTATGTGTGTGCATCTCACAGTGCATGTCTCACAGTACGTGTGCATGTGTGTGTATCTCACCGTGTGTGTGTGCATCTTACAGCGCATGTCTCACTGCATGTGCGTGTGTGTATCTCACTGAGTGTATGTGCATCTCACAATGTGTGTCTCACTGTGTGTGTGTGCATCTCACATTGTATGTGCATCTGTGTGTATCTCACTGTGTGTGTGTATTTCACTGTGTGTGTGCGTTTCTCACTGCGTGTGTGTGCATTACTCTGTGCCTGGGTGTCACACAGCAGGGGTGCCCTGTATGGGTTCCCCCACCAGCTGCCCTGGAGATGAGGCATGTCATATGTGCTCATTGTGCACAGGGAGCGAGGATGGTGGGCAGCTGGGGCCAGCCCCTGTGGAGCCAGCAGAGAAGCCGCAGAGGACAAGTGAGACCATTCCCTGGGGGAAGCTGGTGCTCACTGAGCTGGGCTCTGCAGGGCCAAGGGTCAGAGCCCTGCTGTCACTCACCCTGTGGCACCTGTATGCTCTGTCTCAGCCCACGGGGAGCCCAGGAAAGCTGCAGGTCACGGGCCTCAGGGCCATCCCCTGTGGACCTGAACAGACCCAGAGCAGTGACTCTGGGTAGCAGGTGAGGGTTTTATTCTCTACTGAACACTCCTTGCCTAGACCAGCGGCAAGGAGGGAGAGGAGATAGATCGATGTGTGAATGGTTGGATGGATGATTGGATGGATGATGGATGGATGGATGGAAGAAAGGACAGATGGATGGATGGATGGTGGGTGGACGGACAGACAGGTGGATGTATGGACAGACAGATGGATGGGTCATGGGTTGATGGACAGCCAGGTAGATATATGGATGCACAGACGGGTGGATGGATGGATGGACAGGTGGATGGATGATGGATGGATGGATTTGTGGGTGGATAGACAGATGATGGATGAATGGATGGACAGATAGATGGATGGAAGAAAGGACAGATGGACAGATGGATGAGTGATGGATGAACAGACAGATGGATGGATGATGGGAGGACAGACAGACAGGTGGATGTATAGACCAACAGATAGATGGATGGATGGGTCATGGGTGGAAGGACGACTAGATGAGGGAGCTCATGAGCAGACAGATAGACAGGTGGGAGTGTGGATAGATGGACAGGTGGGAGTGTGGATGGAAGGACGGGGGGGATAGATGGACATGTGGGTGAGTGGATAGACAGACACATGGGTGAGTGGATGGAAGGACAGGTGGGTGAGTGGATAGATGGACACGTGGGTGAGTGGATGGATGGACAGGTGGGTGAGTGGATGGATGGACAGGTGGGTGAGTGGATAGATGGACACGTGGGTGAGTGGATGGATGGACATGTGGGTGAGTGGATGGATGGACAGGTGGGTGAGTGGATGGATGGACAGGTGGGTGAGTGGATGCATGGACAGGTGGGTGAGTGGAAAAATGGACACGTGGGTGAGTGGACGGATGGACATGTGGGTGAGTGGATGCATGGACAGGTGGGTGAGTGGATGGATGGACAGGTGGGAGTGTGGATAGATGGACAGCTGGGTGAGTTAGGGAGTGAGTGGCTCTGTGGAGACGTTCACTGCTCGCGAGGGAAGTAAAACAGGGGCTGCCCAGGTGGACCCTGCTCCGGCTGGCCTCTCCTGTGCTGACACAGGTCACAGAGCCTCAGTCTGCTCCGTGGTCCATGAGCATCTTTTCCTCCTACGCTTGCTGGGAGAACTGCGTGCATGAGGCCCACACCGGGGCCCAGCCCACCATAGTGGGCTCCTGCCTGCCCCTGCAGTGTGCTCTCCAGGGGTGTGGGGAAGTGTGCTGTTGGCGGTGGGTCCAGTTCATCTGCGCCCCCTCCCCACTCCACAGTATCCTGTCACCTGCTGGCTGGGGCAGAGATATTCCCAGGCTGTGCTGTTACAAAGCGGCTGTCTGCGCACCTGTGCTGGGTGGCCTTGGGGGGTGTGCTCTGGACTTAAGCTGTAGCATCTTCAATTTAATTACATTTCTACAAGGATATTTGAATGGAAAATAATTGTTTTTCAAGAATAAAATGTTTCTGTTTATTTCCTGGAGGGGCAGGCTGAGCCCTAGCTTGGTGGTGGGGGGCGACCTGGTGTCCTGCCCACGTGGCTGCAGAGGCCCCAGGTGCACACGCAGGAGGAGAAAGCACCTGGTCCCCACCCAGGCCAAGAGGCTGCCCCCCAGCCCCACTTGGAAATGCATTGAAAGACAGCCCACTCTGAGTGACCAGGGAGAATCCAGGGCAGCTGATGTGTGAGCTGATGTGTGCAGAAACGATAAGAATTTCAAAATGGGGAGCAAGGAAATCGTGGCCACGGGTCAGATAAGAGCTGCCCCGGTGGCCGCTGGGATGGGGCAGGAGCTGGCAGAAGCTGGACAGAGCGAGCTGGCTGGGGGTGGGCAGGCGGCTGAGAGGAGGGTCCTCCTGTCCCATGCCACTGAACCCCTGCTCCAGGCAAGGCTCCAGCTGCCTTGTGACCCAGAGCCAAGGCCCTGGCCAGGGGCAAGGATGTGGGGCACAGGGTGCCCCTGGGATGTTGCAGGGGGAGGTGTGGCCAGGTACAGGATGAAGGACAGGTTTGGGAGACGAGCAAAGGGCTGGGTGGCCTTGAGTAGCCGGCGGGCCCCTGAGCAGGTTGACGAGGAGGGGAGAGGGGGTGTGGGTCCCCTGCCCAGGCAGCCGCGAGCACCAAGCAGCCACGGTTCCGGCTCTGCTGGACAGGGAAGGTGGGTGCCATGGAGGTCACAGCTGCTCTTGTCTGGGGTTCCTAGGCGGCTAAAGGGTAAATGAGAGTGCAGCGGGAGGCTGGCCAGCCGGAGGTCTGTGTGCACCCAGGAAGGGAGCCCCCGCCTGCTGACCAGCCAGCGGTCACTTGCCGCCCCGGCCTCAGCCTCCACTGTCCTTTAACTGGCCGCCTTCCCCTCTGTCTCTGCTGTGCCCCCAGAGCAGGAGCCACGTGGAGTTCAGGCCCCGGGATGCTCGCCGCTGGAGCTGGGTGTCCGCCCACCTGGGAACTGGGTCTCGGTGCAGCATCAGAGCTTGAGCTGGGACAACAGTCCCCTTCTGTGAGGCCGAGCCCACCTCACCCGTGCCGGTGGAGGAAGACAGTGCTGGGGGTCAGCCTCAGCAGTGTGCGCCACCCGCATGCGGGGAGTCTCAGCACATGTGAGTGACGGGCCAGGCCTGTGGTGCGGGGAGATCCACATGTGGCTAGTGGTCGGGGTCCAGCTGCCAACCGTGGCTCAGCCACCCAGAAGCCTGTGTTGATTTCATGGTCCCAGCCAGTGGCTTATGGGCTGCTGGATTGCGGCCCCTCACCGGGCCTCCTTCAGCTGCCCGACATCCCCGGTCCCCAAGTGCCAGCGGACAGTGCAGAGGTGGGGAGCTCACTGCCTTAGTCCTGAGGCCAGGGCCAGTCTTGCATGAAGGACCCAGGGACCCATCTCTGACTTCTGCTGCCGGCCTGGATGTTTCTGGAAACTGCAAGGCTTCCTTGTTGGGTGCCTGGGGGCCTGGGGTGTGCGTGTGGGAACCATTGCTGGTGTCTGGGCAGGCGTGAGGCGAGCACCACGAAACGCAGCTGACATGAGTGACATTTGAATGTGGTGTTCAGATCTTACCGGCAAACTGCAGCCTGAGGGGCGGGCCTGTGTGTGTAACCGTGGTGGGGCTGGGGGTACAGGCTCCCCCAGGGACCCCTTTCTCCCCACTCCTTGGAATGACAGGTAGGCAAGGTGAGGGCTGGGATCCCTCAGGGAGTGAAGTGCAGCTGGCATGGGAGAGGGAATCCCACGCCCAAGCTCAGGTGTGGAAGATTCCAGCTTCCTCCTGGGCCCTCTGTTGCAGCCGCACTCCTGCCTCTGTGTCCTTTGGGGGCTGTTCTCCAAGTCGCACCTGGGGCATGGTTACAGACACCACCCAGGAAGAAAGGCCCTGCTCGGGAGCCATGCCCAGCACCAGGTGCAGGTGCACAGGGGCACAGACGCAGGAAGAGGAGCCCGGCGTGACGCTCCCCATCCCTGCTCCAGGAGTCCGGCTCTGTGCCTGCCTCATGGGCTGCAGGAAACCCTGTGCAAAGCCCGGTGTGTGCACAGAAGGCTGCCAGCCCCTCCCTTCCCTGGGTTGACACCTTCTTGTCGACTCCCTGGGGCTGCACGGCGCACAGAGGGTCTGGGGTCCCAGCAGCACTCCAGCCGCCAAGCTGCTCTGATGGCCCCACACCAGCCCCACGGCTTCCCGTGATGCTGCTGTGGTGCTGGAAGGGGGCCGGGGACTTGCCTGGGCTGCGTGTGCAGTGAAGGCACACAGCCAGGCAGGTGTGCGCATGCCAGGACACAGGCAGACACACTGCACGTGTGTGCACTAAGTGCTCGCTCATGCATGTAGGTACCACACACAGAGACACACTCCACACACACACAGACCTGCACATGCACACGGCTACGCATACATGCACACAGTCCTCACACTCAGTTCCGTCCCTCTTGCACCCCCTGGTTGGAGTGTGCATGAGCTCACACACCCCGCACCCCATTTCCGGGAGGCGGGGGTGCAAGAGCACAGTGCTGCCTGGAGTGGAGCTGCTAGGGGAGTGGCCACGGGGGGGGGGGTCCCTGTTCTGCAGCCCAGTGTGCTCCTGCCACACGTGTGAGCCCCAGGGCCCAGGAGCTCCAGGACCCGCCCGCCCTGCTCGGGGATGTCTCTCCCTCCTGCCAGCCCTGCTGTTCCCCGCTCCTGGACTCAGCCCACACCCTGGCTCGGGTCTGGCCCCCACCCCTCGCCCCGGCTTCACACTGCTGGTGTGTTCTAGGCCCCGGCAGCTCTGCCTGTGGAGATTGGAGAGCCAGGTGCACACTTGCTCTTCAGGCTTCCCAGCCTGCGCTGTGAGCTCTGCCTGTGTCCCCACCCCTGCAGGGCCTCCCCTCCCCAGCCTCATCAGACTCCTCCCCCGGGGAGAGCTGCTTTGTCTAGGGACCCTGATTCATTCTGCCTCAGGGGCTGGACTGAGGCCTCCCTGGCTCCTCAGGGGCTGGACAGAGCCCCCTCCCCCGGCCTCTGTGTGCATGGCCTTTGTTCAGCAAACTTTGCACTGGGGGCATCTCTGCTGGGTCTGGGTATCTGTGCTGTGTGACATCGGGGGTGTGTCTGGTAGTGAACTTGACCTCTGACAGCACAGGAGTCCACCTGCCATGGTCCAGCTGGGTGGCAGGTGTGCGTCATGGGCTCCCACGGCCTCTGCTCTGCACCCCTGGGGCCAGGTCCTCCTGTGATCCTGGGAGCTGTGCCAGATGCTACCATGATTGGTTCCAGCTGAGCCTCCAGCCGCTGCCTGCATCCCAGCTGAGGGTGACATGGGGTCCTGGGCTCCCACACAGGCCTGTTTCCCTCCCCAGCCCCAGGGGCCAGCAGGAGCTGCAGCCACCAAGCTCTGGGCCCTCCCAGGACATCTCGAGGTCCCTCAAGGGCCACATCGGGTCTGCCCCCAGCTTCTGACCTGTGCTGGGGCCTCCCGGGCTGCGCCTTGCTCTGTACACACTCAGAAGCAGCCCCCCCCCCTGCATTCTGAGGTTACTCTGCTGCCCCCCTGCAGGTGGCCCTGAGTCCCCGCCCACCTGAGATGCTGCACAGACATCCTCTGGCTGAGCCTTCCACCGCCACGGCCTGTGGAGGTTGGAGAGGCTGAGGGGGTTCATACCACTTAGAACACACCAGCAGGCATTGACATCTCTGTGGGACACCAGGTCTCCCAATCACGGTGCCGCCTGCCCCTCCCTTGCCCATCCCTGGGGATGGCACAGCTCCCAGCTCTCATTCCCCTCTGTGGCTCGTCACTCTAGGGCCATTTATTTATCCTCAGCAAATACGATGTCCAGCACGCGCTGGAGCTCTGCTGTGGCTGCCAAGCCTCTGCCCGGGCCCCTCACTTTCTACTCTGAGCAGTAAGGAGCAGGGCCCCCCACCTCCCTGCGTGTGTGTGCGCTCACCTTGAGTGTCGCTCTCTCCAGAAACACAAGGGCACTCGAGCCTGTGTGGGAAATGAAACAAAATGTGTGTGGTGCAGAAGAATCCGCCTGGAGCCGCCCGCTGTGCTGGGTCAGCTGTGCACACGAGCTGATTTGAAGCAGTGGACAGAACAAGCGTGTTTACAGCTCCGTCCCGTTGGCGGGGGTCGGGTTGCAGCTCTGTGTCCTATAGGGCTTCTACCTTCCAAGGAGCTGGGGCGGCCGAGGACCTGGCACGGCGCTTCCTCGGGCGTATTCCTGACAGCTTATTTGGCCGGTGAACATTTATTTTGCCCCGTGCTGCTTTCTGGGGCCAGCTGCTTCTCTGGAGGGGACAGCTGAGCTGGACAGGGCCACTGTGGTTGGCAGGTTGGCCAGGTGCAGGGTCTTCTCGGTAAAAGCTTGAAGATGGCCCCCCCGCCGGCTGCGCTGCCAGATCGGTCCTCTCCCTCCGACTACACAGGCCTGAGCCGGCTGCTGCCCAGGCTGCCCTCCGTCTGCTGGGGTTCGAGCTCCTTGGAGCTCCCGGTCCACCTGTCAGATCTCGTGGGGACCGAGTGATGCGGTCAGCCTCACTCTGCACAGTGAGCACCTCTGGGTCGCCTGCCTTTCTCCTGTACGGTTTCTAGCCAATCGCAGGTGGCCAGCATGGGTCACCATCCCTGTGTCCACTCTCTTCCACCTTCCTGCATGCCACTTTCCCAAAGCCTGGTCTTCATCCCCCGCCCACCCTCTGGCCGCTGCACCCTCCATGCAGCTCAGTCACGCTAAACGTCTGAGATTTCATTGTTCACCTCTGGTTCGTCTCTGGGTTTCTTCTGTTCCCATCCTGGTCTCTCAAACACTCTGGGACTGGGTTTACTCAGAGTCACTACGGTTAGGATCACTTTACTCCACCCCAGATCACTTCTGTCCCGTAGGACACAGGTGTCTGAGCCCCCGCATGTCAGCCAGCGCCTGTGGCGTAAGAGGCACACAGGTCCCGGCTGGTCCCCGTGAGTCTCACTGCCCAGCACAGCCTGAGGGGCTCCTTGCTTCACGGGGATACCGGAGCGTTCCTCTTGGAAGGGCCAGGTTGTGGGCACAGGCGGGCCTCCCTGGAAGCAGGCACGGGATCTGCTGGCCAGCTCCACCCCGGGGCCCGGCTGCTTTGTGCATCTCGCTCATGCCGTGTGCCTGGTCCTCAGCCCCACTCCACCCCGACTCTCGCAGAGGCAGGGGCAGGGGCAGGTGCAGGGGTCTGGTCTGCAGCCTGTCCTGCGCCCTGGGCCTCTTGGCAATCTGCTGAAGTCACCGGAGCCCCTCTCAGGATTAAATAACGATGCACAGAATTACTAAGAAAGCCAGTTGTATTAAAACACAGCCATCAAATGTTAAAAATCCTGTTTAATAGAGTAATGTGCGTGCTTCTTTATTAAAATATTACAAAGTGGAGCGGTGGGACGGCTATAACTGCAGTACGGGCAGGCACGGCCATGGACGGAGGCGACCCTGAGAGCCACACCGGTGGTTACCCTGCTGCTGGGCGTCGCCTACTGGCTGCGTCTGAGTGAGGCAGAGCCCGGCCCGTGGGGTGCAGCTTTAGGAAAACACACATTTTCCATTGTTGGGGGGCCCTCCAGGCAGTCTGGCCGGCATCTGCCTGCCTCTGGCCTGAGCTGAGCTTGCCTGGGTCCCAGGGCAGGACAATGTCGCCCAGCACCATGGGAGATAGTGCAGTCCAGGCCAGCGCAGTGGCTTAATTGGCTAATCCTCCGCCTTGCGGCGCCGGCACACTGGGTTCTAGTCCCGGTTGGGGCGCCGGATTCTGTCCCGGTTGCCCCTCTTCCAGGCCAGCTCTGCTGTGGCCAGGGAGTGCAGTGGAGGATGCCCCGGTCCTTGGGCCCTGCACCCCATGGGAGACCAGGAGAAGCACCTGGCTCCTGGCTCCTGATCAGCGCGGTGCACCGGCCGCAGCGCCAGCCGCGGCGGCCATTGGAGGGTGAAACAATGGCAAAGGCCTTTCTCTATGTCTCTCTCACTGTCCACTCTGCCTGTGAAGAGGAAGAGGAAGAGGAAGAGGAAGAGGAAGAGGAAGAGGAAGAGGAAGAAGAAGAAGAAGAAGAAGAAGAAGAAGAAGAAGAAGAAGAAGAAGAAATAGCGCAGTCCAGCCAGGATTCCCCGCACATCTGCCTGTGCCGCGGGTGCCGGCACCCCCCAGTGGCGTCCCAAGTGTGCAGCCTCTTGGCGGCTCAGGCTGCAGCCCCTTCCCCCTGTTCAGCACAGGCCCCAGGATCCCCTCACCCTTTGGATCTCTCGCTCCTGTCAGCACCATTTCGGGTCCCGCGTTGCCCTGCCTGTGGGACTGGCTGCCTCGGTCCTGCTCCGGGGCCCAGGGGCCCAGGATGCCGCCCCGAGCTGACTTCCAGGAGCCGCCACCGTCGGCTCTGTTGGGGTTGGGGGCCAGACACAGGGCTCTCCCCTTCTCACGTGCCATTCCTTTTCCGGGTACACCGCACGGTCACCTGCCGTTCCCGACAGGTGGTCTTCCGGGCCCTCGGCCCCCACAGCACAGAGACCGCGTCCCACCGCTGGAAGCGCATTAACAGGCCCTGTCGGTCATGATGAGATTTCTTTCCCTTTTCTCTGTATAGAAGCCTCTGGGTGGGTCATCCCTCCACGTCCCCCAGCAGGGGTGGGCGCTGGGCGCAGAGGTTAAGAGGATGGTTGGGACCCCACGTCCTAACACTGCAGTGCCTCCTCCGCTTCTGCTGCCTCCTTCCTGCTTCCGTGGACGCTGGAGCCAGCGACGCCGACTCAGGCACTCAGGCCCCTGCCTCCCACGTGGAGACCCCGAGTGAGTTCTGAGCACCCGGCTTTGGCCCTGCGCAGCCCTGGCTGTTGCAGGCATTTAGGGATGGATCCAGCTGACAGAGGACCTCTGCCCCGCCCCCCTGCCTTTCAAATAAAAGGAAATGAATTAACTTTAAAAAGTTAATTCCCCTAGTAAATTCAGAGTACTTTTCGGTTTCCAGGGACGTGTGCCCGACCAGGCACTCTGCACACGTGGCAGCTGGGGTCCCTGTGGGGTCTGGGGGCCCCCTGTGTGATGTGTGCCCGGTAGGCCTGGGAGGCCTCTGCTGTGGAGAGCCCACTCCAGGTGAGCGCCCAGGCCATCGACCTTGGTGGAGGTCAGGGTTTGGGAGCTGGGAAGGGCAGGACCGGCGTGGGGCACTGGCTGGGGCTGGGGCTGGGAGAGTTGGGCACCATGCTTACTGCACATGGAGTCCAGGGGACCCTGTGGTAGCTCCTGCCAGGGCAGGGCCTGAGCCCCTGGGCTGGGTTCCTGGGGGCGGGGTCTGGGCTATCCTGTCTCTTCTGTTGGGGTGGGGGGGCCTGCTTCTCAGTCCCCTGCGTCTAAGGCAGGACAGGCACGTGGCCAGCTCAGGTTCTGGCTGGGCCTCCTCTGCCAACCTGGTGCTGTGTGCCTCAGTTTCCCCAAATGCACACAGCAGAGCCTGATCTCGCTGACCTCCATGAGCCCTTCAGCCTCTGGCCGCTGCCCCTCCCCGGCACATGACCACTGTGTGTGTAAGAGCCAGGCCCCCTCGCTGCCACCCACACAACCCCGCCCCCCTCAAAGCCAGGGGCAGGCCCAGACAGAACCGGCAGCACTGGGTCACTGCTCCTTGCTGAGCGAGGTTGGAGGCGCATGCTCCGGGTTCGCTGGGTGGCTCTCCGGGGCCAGTACCCCTGCTCCCGGCCGAACAGCCCTGCCCCTCCTCCACGAGGGCAGGGGAGGAAGCCAGGTGCGGGCCAGGGGGGTGCGCGTCTCCAGGCGGATGCTCCGTTTCACCAAGCTCGGAGCTCCGAGCCCTGGTTGCGCGGGCCAGCGGTCAGGGCTCAGGGGCCTTGGTTGGGGGTTCCGGCTTACCCCTAGGCCGCGAGGTGCCGCGGGGGCTGGGCCCGCCCCGAGACCGCGCGTCCCCGCTGCCGGCGCCGGCTGAGGTCGGCTCTGCAGTGCTGCCGCTGGGCGCCTAGGTGGAGCCCGACCCACAGCTTTCCGCTGGATCGGCCCCGCCTGACCCTTCCGAGCGCCAGGCGGGGTGCTGCAGGGCGGCGGGGTCCCCGGGGTCCCCAGCGCGGCCCAGTGCGCGCCGGCAGCTCTGCAAGCAGGGTGCCAGCCTCCCGAGTCCGAGGCAGCGCGGGCCCGGCCGCCGCCTCCTGGAGAGGGGCCGGCTCCGAGCCCGGCGGGCGGGCGCAGCGTCGCGGGCCCCATCTGTCGGCGCGGGGCCGCCTCCCGCACCGCCAGCGGCGGCGCAGCCCAGCGCGGGGCCCCGACCTCTCCCGGCCGCAGCGGAGCGGGCGCGGGACGCGCGGAGGTCGGCACCGGCTGCCAGGCACCCGCCCGCCGGTCCCGGGAGGCGCAAGTTGGAGCGCGGCGGGCTCGGCCGGGCCGCGCGGGCCCCGGCAGCGGCGATGGTGCAGCGACGGCGGCGCGGAGGCCCCCTGAGCCCCGGGCCGGAGCGAGCGCGGGCGGCGGCGGCGGCGGCGGCGGCGGCGAGGGAGGAGGAAGAGGAAGGCGAAGCCGAGTAGCGGGCGGGGAGGGGGAAAGACGGGCGCTGGAGGGGCTGCGGCCGGCCAGACCCCCGCGCCCCGGCCGCTGCGCAATCCGCGGCCCGCCGTCCGGGCCCTGCCGGCGGCGCGTTCATGGAGCCGCGGCGGCCGCCCCCCCGCGCCCGGGCCCCCGGCGCCCCGCAGCCCGCGATGGTGGCCGAGCGGTTGGAGCGGCGGCCGCCGAGGCCCGCGCCTCTCCGCTAACCTCCCCGCCCCCGTCCGCCCCCTCCCTGCGCCCGCCCCCGCCCGCTCCCCTCCCCCTGCCCGAAAAGACACACATCGCCTCCCGGAGTGGCGCCTCCAGTCGCGGCGGCGGATGGCGGGCGCGGGGCACCCGGCGGGGCGCTGATGCGGCGCCCGGACCTCCGTTGCGCGACTTCGGGGGCGGTGGCCGCGAGGGCTCTCGGCGATGCAGCTCCTGAAGGAGCTCTGCTGCTTCCTGGTGCTGGTGATCCACGCGCAGCTCCTCAAGGAAGGTAATGGCCCTCGGCCGCGGCCCCACGTGCGCCCCGGCCCCCGCACCGCGCCGCCGCCGCCGCCTTCAGCCGGGGCTCGGCGGGTGCTGCCGCCGGGCCCCGTCATGCGACCCTGCCCGGACCCCGGAGCCCAGGCGCTCGCGGGCCGCCCGCGGGGCTCGCAGACGCGCGGGGTCGTGGCGCGCGCGGCGGCGGCGGCGGCCTCGGTCGCTCCCGCCCCGCCCTGGAGCCCCGGCTGAAGCCCAGGTGCCGCCGGCGGCCCCCGCTCCGCACCGCGCGGTGGCGAGCGCCTCCCGCCTGCCCGCCGCCGGCTCCAGTAGGTGGCAGCCGCGCTCAACGCGCGCGAGCCGGGCTGGGGCGGCGCGGGGCTGGGGTCCCGCGGGCATCGCAAGTGCGGCCTGCGCGCCCGCGCCGCCCTCCGAGCGCGGTCGAAGACCCGCGTGGGCCTGGGCTGCCAGCGCAGGTGCGCGCGGCTCTGCGCGCCCGGACCCCACACCAGGTTCCCGCCGGCTTCCTCTCGCGGTCTGGATCCTGGGATTCAGTCGTCGCCCCTTGGACCAGGTAGCACCGCGCCAGCCCCTGCCCGTGCCAGCCGGCCTGGGTCGTGGGAGCGCCCTTGCTGACCCCTGGGAACTTCCTGACCCCGAGGCCCACTGCTGGCCCTAGCCCTGTCTCCGCCAGAGGTGAGCAGGTAGCTGGTCGGAGGGCTATGTGCGGGGTCTTCCAGACAGGACTGCGGGAGGGAGCAGGTACGTGGGGAGCCCGCCTAGGCGGGACCACTGCGCATCTCCTGCCCTTGAATTTGGGTCCAGCCGGGGTGGACAGGGCAGGGGGCGGGTTCAGGAGAGGGAAGAGGGGCACCTGCTCAGCCGGCTCCTGACCTCTTGCTGAAGTTGCAAGCAGTGCCGACCAGCGCCCAGGAGGACGTGGCCCCTGCGCCCTCACTCGGGAGCCCAGCCCCCAGGCACGACCCAGAGGGCTCCCTCCTCTGGGCCCTTTGCCTGGCTTGGACCATGCTCTGTCCCCTCCCTGCTGGCCCTGGGCTTCAGCTTTGGGAAGGGCGCAGACAGAGTGCGTTGTGATTTTCCAGGAAGTGCAGGTTTCTCTCTATTTCCAAGCTGAGATGAGTGACAGAGGGCACAGGGCCTCCTGGGGTGGGGGGAGGCTCTGAGGTTTAGCCTGCGTTTTGGGCTCAAGAGGAGAGAGGGTGGGTGGAGTGCTGGGCCAGGGGCCGGCTGTGTTCCTGAGTGGAGCTGACTTTGAGGCTGGGCTGCGGGCCTCAGGGTTTGCCTTGAGGAGATGTGTGCGTACGCATGTGTGCGTGTGTGTGTGTCTCAGATGGGGCCGGGGCCGGGGCCGGGGCCGGGACCTGGGTGCAGCACAGCGGTGAGGACCATGAGTGCCGCCCGTCCAACCCCACTTAGTTGCCCGCTGCTGCTCTGGTCCCCAGCACCCTGGCCGCGTCTGTCTGAGTCCAGGGGCAGAATGGCCTCGTCGCCCCACCAAGATGCCCTCTGGCTCCTGAGGTCAGGAGCCACAGGGGCCCAGCAGTGGGAGGTGTGGGTGGCGCGGAGACCCCTGGCTGGGCCTGGTGCAACCAGGAAGTGGGAGGGAGGTGGAGAGGCAGGCAGTGGACAATTGGGACTTGTAGTCTGGGGGTGTGGGGAAGGAACTGTTTAAATGGCCACTTCCACGCGGCTCTGTTTTTCAGGGTGAAGAATGGGGCCGCAGGGAGCCGCTTTTCCACACTCCACCTTTTGTGTGGAGCTGCAGGCCACCCCAGGGCTCGGCCGCTGGCCTGGCCGCAGTGATGAATGGGGCTGTGGGCCCTGAGGACAGCTGGGGCCTTAATAGAGCCCTGGCCATCCCCGGCTCTGGAAGAACTCGGCCTGGCCCAGGGCAGCCAGGGGCTGCCGCGTGGGACTGGGCCCCAGGAGTGGGGGACACCCTGTCTCTGGTGGGGTGGCCATGAGGGCTGGGCGGGGGTCCTCGCAGCTGATGCCAGGAGGGAGTGGGGGAGGCACAGGGGCTGTGGGGGAGGGGAGCCGCTGGTTATGTCCTTAGTTAACGTTTGCTCTCAGAGCACGGAGTTGAGGCTGTGGCTGGATCAGGAAAACACTTTCCCTTCCTCTTCCAGGGCCTTTATGGCCCGGATTCACATGGGGCAGGGCACAGGGGCTTCCCTGGGGGTCCTCAACCATGCGGGGACGGAGGAGACCCCTGTGTCTGGTGCGGCCATGTGGGCAGAGACGGAGGGGTCTGTGCTCTTCCAGGGCATCCTGGGGCCACGTGGGAGAAGCAGTGCCTCCACCCTCACCTCACATGCACACTCGGGGTTTCAGGGCCCCCGTGAGCCCTTGGGTGGTGGCCGTGTGAGTCTGGGGCTCAGCACGCCAGCACGGAGCCCCATTTGCAGGTCGGTTTGGACAGCCTGCAGGGCAGTCACCGAGCACCTGTCCCCGGCCCCCAATTCCAGAGCTGGGTTCCAAGCCGCTGCAGCTGCTCCAAGGGCTCAGCGGGGTGGATGGGGTTTGCTTCATTCGCTGCCTCTCTGGGAGGTGCACTGTGGCCATGCACAGCCCCGTGGCCAGCCCGAGGGGCAGGGCTCACTGTCCACACGCTAGCCAGCACCATGCACCCACACATCCTCACGTCTTTGTCAGTCAGCTCCTTTTTCAAGAGTGTGCGAGGAACTTAGGAGACGTAGCCGGGACCTGGCCCTGGGTCCACCGGAAGTAGCCGCTGGGTGAGGTGGACAGACAGCAGCCCCGTCTGAGGGGCCCTGTGTGGGTGGGCTCAGGACGTCCCAGGTCCGGAGGCGGGGCCTGACCGCATCGCAGCCTCTCAGTTCAGGAAAGGCAGGAGGGAGGTGCTGTGGCTGGGGGTTAAGTGGCAGGAGGGTCTCAGCAGCCTGCGCTCCAAACGCTGCCTCCGTGGACGTGACCTTGAGGCTGCAGGGCTGAGCTTGGGGCCTGAGCGCCGGTTCCTCCTGCGTCCATGGACTGCGTGCAGAGACCTCCCCAGCTGGGGTCCCGGTGCCTCCCTGTGCCGGCACAGGACCTGTCCCAGTGCAGTCCCCCGCACCTGGGTGCCAGCAGGGAGCTGGGAGTGCCTGCAGGGAGGCCTGGCCATTGTTAGAAGGAACCCACCCCCCACATCCTCATTTACCACCGCCTGTCAAGTGACACAGGACGAATGACACTGAGGTGGAATTCTCCCAGCTGCTGTCGGACAACCATAGGAGTTCAGACACAGAGGGACTGGCAGAGGGGGCGGGGGGCTGGCCACCGGGGGCTCCCCCATGCCCGCCACCCGTGGTGCAGGGGCACCAGGTGGGGAGGGCGGACTGGGGCTGGTGCTGGGCTGGCTGGGCCAGTGCTGGGCGGGGGCCTGTGCAGGGCTGGACCAGGTGCGCTTCCTCAGAGCAGCTTGCCTGTATGATTAGGCCCTCGTGGGTATTTGTGCGGTTGTGTGTAATCTCCTTATCCACTTAGCACAAATACAGGAACACGCATTGGGACACTGATTGGAAATGCAGCCGTGTGATTAGGGACCAGAGGATCCCCCAGCAGCGTGCATGGGGGTCGGGGGCACTGTACACACAGCGAGACCTGGACGCAGGGACCCACGGGCACTGCACACACAGCGAGACCCGAACGCAGGGACCCACGTGTACTTCCTGTGTCGGGGCGCGGCCACACACCAACAATGTCACGTGCTCCCTTGTGCACCTGCCTGTGCCATGTGCCTGTGGCTGCTCCGTGCAGGCGCTCAGGGGGTGGGGGGCCGGGTCCATCTGTGCTGACCTCCCAGGCCCCTGCCTTCCCCACGAGCCGGCCTCTGGGAGGTCCCCTTCTGCACCTGCCCTTGGCACCTGCAGGTCACATGCCGTTAACCATCCCTGCCTGTGTGGTGACAGGGACTGTCAGCGCCTGAGCTCTGCACAGCACACATGTGACACACACATCACACACCACACACATGCCACACACGTACTACCTACATACCACACACACCACACATGTGACATGCACAGCACAGACACACTACTCACAACACACACGTGCCACTCATGCCATACACCACACATGTGGCATACATACCACACAGTGCTACACACTACACACATTATATGCACATGTATCTGAGATACACACATGTACACATATGTGGGATGCACACTAGCAACATGCATGTGCCACTCGTGCCACACACATGTGCCATGCACACCACACACATGACATACACAATGCATGTGTGCCACCCATACAACACGTGCACATGCTATGAACACTACACACACCATGTGTGTGACACACTCATATGCCACCCATATCACACACACCATGCACAATACACACATACCACACATGCCACCCACACAATATACATGCCATGCACAATACATCACACATGTGGTACACACCACACACATGCCATTCAAAGCACTCATCACATAGGTGTTACCACACATGCACCACCCACACATGTGCCATTCATGCCACATGGCACACATGTAACACCATACATGTGCCACAGACATGTCACACATGGCATGCACACCACACATGCCACACATGTGCCACTCATGCCACAGTACCACACATGACAAACACCACCAACACCAAACCATACTCATGCCATGCATACCACACACCACACATGTGCCATGAATACCCCAAACAGCACAAACCATGCTACACACATCATGCACATAGCATATACACCACACATGACAACACACCACAGAGAGGACACATCACACACAGTGCTTGCTGTCCCCACACAGCACTGAGCTCACACACACCACATTGACACCATGTGCACCACCCACATGCCACACAGAACATCACACACATGTCACATGTACACATCACACACTACACACAAATCAGGAGGCACACAGACACACATACACCCTATACACGTAATGGAGATACAGACAGAGCACACAGTACACAGGCACCACACACACATACTCCATACAGAGCATCGCACACATGTCACATGTGCACACTACACAGAAACCAGGAGACACACTGCACACACACACATGTCCTGTACACATAATGGAAATGCAGACAGAGCACACGGCACACAGGCACCACACACACCTGCAGCTCGGGCTGTCCAGGAGGAAACAAACCCAAAGTGGCCATGCTTGTGCAGAGCAGGGCAGGCGTGTGTCTTCACACGTGGAGCAGCTGTGCCCCAGGGGTCAGAGACTCGAAACAGGAAGAGCCCTGGCGGCCAAACCCCGGGGCGGCTGTGGGGAGACCTGGTATGTGGAGCCGTGGCCCCGAGCCAGGCTCTGGTGGTGATGATGCCTGGTGCTGTGTGTGCACAGGCCCAGGGGACTCAGCACTCACCTGTCCCAGGAGCCTGACAGGGCGTCCCTGAGACCAAGCCCCAGCCCACCCTCAGGGTTACCCTCACCTGCCAGCCACACATGGGGACAGCACGGCCCCCACCCTCACACACCAGCCTCACATGGGGACAGCACGGCCCCCACCCTCACACACCAGCCTCACACGGGGACACCAGGGCTCCCACCCTCACACACCAGCCTTACATGGGGACAGCACGGCCCCCACCCTCACACACCAGACTCACAGGAGAGCAGCACAACCTTCACGTCCCCCCCCATGCCGGCCTGGTGCGCACTGAGTGTTCCCATGGGAGCGTCAGTCTTGTCTCCGCGTCCTGGAGCTCTGGGCCCTGGCTGCTGACTGCTTGGTGTTGGTTGGTGCGTGCTGGGTGCTGAGTGCTGGTTCCTGGGTGTTGGGTGCTGGTTACCGAGGAGTCTCCGTGAAAGAGCCACGCCCTCCCCCCAACTCAGAGGTTCTGATTGGCTGCCCTCACCCTATGCCTCTCCTGTGCTGGATAGCTCCCCCGCCCCAGCCACTCCACACAAGACCCCTTTGGGACCTGGGCCTGTTCTTGGGGGAGGCTGGCCCGAGACTCAGTGGGGCTGGGGGCTGGGGACCACCCTCTGCTCTCATGCACAGGCTCCTCCTGCTGTCACCCCGGGGTTCACCCAGGCTCCTCCAGGTCCCTGATTGCTGGGTTGACCGTGACAGGGGTCACCCGGGCCACTGGGGGGGAGGAAGGTTTGCCCCTGGTGGCCTATGCTGGGCAGGGGCCTTAGGTGCATGGCCCAGCTTCTGTCCCCCATGCCCCGTGACCTCGTGCAGAGCCCGAGACCCAGCAGGGGTGCTGGGCTGGCTTTGTGGAGTTGGGGACCGGATCCTCCCAGGATCTCAGGGGCAGGGGCCTGGGGGTTTCCCCATGGAGGGCCCAGCTGCTGGCTTCAACCCCACTGGGCAGTGACTTCTGAGGCTGGGTGACCTTGGCGACCTCCAGACAACGTCGCCAGAAGCAGGAGGGGAGCTGCCTGTCCTGCAAGGGTGGGGGACGCTGCCCTAGCCCTTTCGCAGCTCGCAATGCACGGGTCCTTGCAGGAAGCTGCCTGATCTGGCCGGGCTTGAGTGCTACTTGGGGCACTCAGGTGGCTCCACCCCATGGCCGCTGAGCCCCGGCCACTCAGCTGAAGGACTTCGTGTCCCCGATGACTGGGTGGAAGCCTTGGTTCCTCCGGCCCAGTGCATGCTGGGTCACTTCTCCCTCTCTCGTGTGACCCTACTGGGGGTGTGGGGGCCGCTGTGCTGGGTGGAGACCCCCAGAGGTGGGGAGCGTTGCTGTGGCCTGCTGGTCCCTGGCTCTGGTGGGCCTGAGCATGGCCGGCCGCGCACTCTGGGGGTGCAGGAGCAGCTGTTTGGGGGTGTCCGGCCGGCTGGGGGCACTAAAGATGGCGGCCGCTGAGCCAGGGGACGCCTGGTCTCTGGGATGGAGCCTTGGAGGCCCTGAAAGTGGCCTCTGGCGCATGGGTGTCCTGCGGGCGGGGTGGAGGGGAACCCTGCTCCCTGGCCCGGGGGGGTTGGGGTCTTTGTGGGTGCCAGGGTGGCCCTACCTCCTCCCTCACCGTTGCACCGCCAGGCCGGCCAGTTCCGAACAGGGCCTCTGCCGTCGCCTCTTTCCTCTGCCTTTGTTCCTTGAACAGGAAGTCGGGGCCTCCAAGGTCTCACACAGGGACAGCATGGCCCCCACCTGCACACGCCAGCCACACAGGTCCAGCAGTGACGCAGGGGTGTGGGGTCTCCATTGTCTCAGAGGATGCCAGGACTGGTGCTGCGGCTCCAGCAGCGACACAGGGGTGCGGGGCCTCCAGGGGCTCCTGGCTGCTCCTTAGGGAATGTGGTCTCGGCCAGGGGTGGCCAGGCCCGGCGGGCTGTGGAGGTGGTGGCGCAGTGCCGTCCCCTCATTGGCCCCCGCCCCTTGTGGAAGGCGTGGTTGTGTCATGATTATTCTGCAGTACTCTCAAAGGCAGGGTCTGGTGTCCTGGCCTGCATCCCCGAGCTGGGCACTGAGGCCGGAGAAGGACCCGGGAGCCCGGCCCAGGCGCCTGCCTCCCAGCCTGGCTCTGGCACAGCTACGGCTGTGCGGGTGGGATGCCATGCCAGGGACTGGGAGCCGCCCATTGGCCGTGGAGGCCCGGCCTGCTGGGAAGGCTGGCTCTCTTGGCCTGTGGGGGAGGGGACACTGGGTGTTCTCACAGCCTCCCTGCCCCCCACGCTTTCCTTCCCACCTGGGCAGGGCAGAGAGAGGAGGTTCTAGAAGGTCCTGGATTCCGCACGCAAGGTGGCCCTTGTGCCTGCTGCCCAGCACAAGCCCAGGAGCCGGGGGGAAGCCCTGGGCCACATGGAGCCAGCCCGGGCCGCACGTGAGTCCCGGGTATATTTAGAAGAGGCCGTACAGGCTTTGAAGCCCATGCTCTCCACACCACCAGTGCCGGGGAGAGGCGGATTTTATTAGCCAATTACCGCACAGCCGAGCACCTCTGATTTGTTTCACTGATGGCTGGGCCTGAGCCCTTGCTGTAACACCTGTGCTCTGCAGAGCCATGAAGTCTGTCCCAGACCCTCCTGTCCCCAGGGGACGCGTCTACCCCGTGGCTGCTCTGGGGCCAAGCTGCTTGGATGTGGGTCTGCAAGTATTGAGTGCCTGCTATATGCCTGACATGGGCTGTAGCCGGGGGATGGGGGGGGGGTCTCGAGGGAATGACTGACAGACCAAGGGGCTGAGCTTGTGCTTCCTCTTGGTGCCGTCCCTGTATTGCCATGGCGCTGACTGCAGTGTGGGGCATGCTGGGAATTCTCTCTCATGGTGAAATGCTGTGTGGTGTGGCAAAGCCACGGCAACCACAGGACCGCTGAAGTTCCAGAGACGCCAGGTAGGGTGAGGCAGGCCTACTCAGTGCTTGGTTCGCAGAGGGGTGGAGCGCCCAGAGCGGGCAGCGGGAAGTGGGCTGAGACCTTGGTAACCTGCAGGAGGGGGTGTGGGAAGCCTGGGGCTTGGCCTGGCAGTGTCCACTTGCTGGTGGCTTCTGCCCACGGCACTGATGGCATGCTCTGGACCAGAAGTTCCAGGTCAGGGCGCCGCCAGGGTGGTCCCTCTCCCCAGCTCCAGGGCAGCGTCCTTGCCCAGCTCCCGCCAGCGTCCCAGGTGCTCCGGCCATGGCTGTGGCTCCCGTGTGTGCTCGCCCCATGCTGGCTTCTCCCCTGCCTCTCTGGCCACTGCACCGTGGCCCCCTCGAGTCCAGGATGCGCTGGCCTGTAGATCCTTCATGTTTGGGCATGTGCCAGAATATCTGTTCCACGTGACGCCGTATTGTGGGGTTCAGTCTCTGGGGGCTGCTCTCCAGCGAGCATTTGGGGGACACCTGCCACCGGCCCCATCCGTCTCAGGGTCCTGATGGCCCCCAGCCAGCACCCGGCCGGCTCCCGGGTCTGGGAGGGCCCTGCGCCTCTGAGCCCCGGGGCCCCCTGAGTTTGGAGACTGCCAGTGGGGTGACTCCTGCCCACCCAGGCCTGCCCTCTGGGGGCCCACCCCTCTGCAGAGGAGCAGCTGGCGTGCGTCTACTTGAAAGTTAATTTTCTCTCACTTTCTTCTTTTTTTTTCTCCTCCAAATGGAAATTGTGAAGAGCAGTTGACATTGGGGACCGGCCTCCTCCCCAGCATTTTTGATTCCAGTTGGAACAGACTGCAAGCAGTCCAGTGCCATGAAATGTTCTGGAATGTTCTGGAATGCGGCTAAAATGTGCCCCTGGTGTTTGCTTGTTTTGGTTGTGATCTTTCCCCAATGTTTTAATTCACGTTCTATTTCCACCATGTTGGGGGCACAGGTGGAGCTCTGGGGGTGGGGGAGTGTCAGCCTCTTGCCCCCTGGGGGAACCTTCCAGAACAGAGCCTGGTGGGACTGCCAGAGTAGGAGGGGGCGCCCAGGGCCATGGCTCTTGCTCCTGCCTGTTCCTCCCAATGGCCACTGCCTCCCACCCCAGGGAGTCCCCCCAGCTGTGACCAAGGATGCTGGACGCAGGGCAGCCAGGCAGGACAGGAGGAGGCCGCATCAGGCCTGCAAGGTCAGGGGGCCTGGGCCACCCCCGAGCTGGGCAGTGACCCTGGGACCGGGCTGCTGTGTGGGATGAGGCATGGGTCCTGCTGCTGCTGGACCTGTGGTGGGAGCAGCGTCCCGTTACAGGCGGGGGTGGCCTGGGCCCGGTTCCCACCCCCTGCTCTCCTTTCTCTGCAGTGTGGGTGACGTGGGGACCCCAGAAGTGGTGATGCAGGGCAGCCAGTTCACCGAGAGCTCCAAAGTATGGCCAGCGGTGGCTCCTGCAGAACTCTTTGCTGGGCCAGGCTCTCTTCCACCTCCCCCTCCCATCCTCTGAGCTGGGTGGAAGGACCAGGAAGGGGTGCTGGATGGGGCTGTGGGTGTCTGCAGGTCAGAGCAGCCTCTTTGGGCCAGGGCTCCGTGTGGGCGCAGTGCCCGACCCCACCAGCAGGAGGCGCCAGTGGGCAGCACATTCCTGGACTCCCACCTGTCTCAGGTGTCTTCAGAGGTGGCCCTGGGCATCTCAGCAGAGGAGAGAGGCCTGGGCATGGGGTCTGACCATTCGGGGCTGGGCCTGGGAACCTCACAAGGACTCGCTGAACAAGGAGGGGGGAGGGTACCCAGGAGGGGGGCGTGGCCTGCCGCCACAGGGAGTGAGGCATGGAACCCAGTTAGGAGGGACCAGGAGTGTGGGGCATGAGCCTGGCCAGGCCAGGCCAGGCCAGGCCCGGGTGCCCCCGCCCGAGCTGGAGCCAAGTAAGATGGCGCCCAGAGGAAGTAAGATGGGCGGAATCCAAAGTTGTTTACCACTAAAACTAATTGGCTGCGCAACAACAAGGGAGGTAACAAAACCAGTAACAAGTGTATAGACATAGGGCTAGTCCTATAGAAATCCCCCCATAAGGTGATTTTTTAAGTGATTGGTTGGTCCTTAGCCCTGCCCCAATGACTCTGCAGTTTTGTGTTATAAAAGGTACTATTATGCAGAAGGTGACTGAGTCCTTGCTAGACTTGGCTCCCCGCTGCGTCTGATTGTCTCCGGGACCAGGAGGCTGGGGAACGGGCGAGCGGTGCACTTACCTTTCCTCGGACCCAGTCCATCCTTGTATGGGTGGACTAAACCCAACACAGGAGCCCAGGGTCCTGTGCATTAACGATGTCGCCTGGAGCCGCCCTTTGTCCCCCTGCCCCTGCCCCCAGCAACCCCCTTCTCTCCAGGGGCTGGAGACGGCTCCCAGCACAGCAGAGGCCCTGCCAGGCTGGTGGCTTCCAGTTTGTGGAACAGCCCTGTCCCTGGCTGTGCAGAGAATGCTGGACCTGAGGTCCTGGTCATGAGGGTCACTCGGTGCTGGGTGGGAGGACGCTGAGGTGCGGGCAGGCCTGTGGGGCGTGGGGCTGACAGGTGCAGGGAGAGTGACTTTCAAGCCGAGGCTTCCATGGGCTTGCAGCAGGGGCTGCTTCCATGCTGGCCATCTGGGCTGGGGGCTTGGGGCTGCCACAGCGGAGGGGACGGATTGGGGGTGCTGGGCTGGGGGCTGGGCCCCATGGGCTGGATCTGGCTGGACCTGGGGGCTGGGCTCCACGGGCTGGGTCTGGCTGGACCTGGGGGCTGAGCCCCACAGGCGGGGTCTGGCTGGACCTGGGGGCTGGGCTCCACGGGCTGGGTCTGGCTGGACCTGGGGGCTGGGCCCCACGGGCTGGGTCTGGCTGGACCTGGGGGCTGGGCCCCATGGGCTGGGTCTGGCTGGACCTGGGGGCTGGGCTCCACGGGCTGGGTCTGGCTGGACCTGGGGGCTGGGCCCCACGGGCTGGGTCTGGCTGGATCTGGGGGCTGGGCCCCAAGGGCTGGGTCTGGCTGGACCTGGGCTCAGGTCAGAAGCCCGGTGGCCCTGCTGCCTGTGGGTGTTCAGGCGGTGCCTTCTCGTTGTAGCTCCTGTCGGGGGCTTCCCACAGCGTCCAGAGCAGGGAGTTCCCGGAGTTGGGGGCAGGCGTGGGATCTCGGAGAGACCCGCCTCCAGGTCTGGACTGAGTGTAGCTGTCCCACCACCGCCCTGGCCTCCACGCCCCCTTCAGGGCAGTGGGACACTAGGGGCCTTGACTGGGACATTGACTTTTCTCTTCTTACTGCACTTGGCTGTGGCTTCCAGAAGCTCCGAGCGGAGCTCCAGGGCAGCCCCATGTCCACTCGCAAGAGACTCCCTGCCCCGTGTTGGCCCCAGCTGTAGCCACCAGAGGCCACTGCGATGTCTCGTAGCCACCATCTTCTGCCTGTTCTGTCTGAGCAGGGGCCTGCACAGCTGCCAGGCCCTCCCAGCTGTGCCTCCCTTGTGAGTAAAACAGCTGGCTCTGGGGTGGCACCCGAACCCCTGAGCTGCCTGGGTGTGGGGTGCAGGCGAGGGTCCCAGGCTCAGAGCTGCCCGGGTGTGGGGTGCAGGCGAGGGTCCCAGGTTCAGAGCTGCCCGGTGTGGGGTGCAGGCGAGGGTTCCAGGCTCAGAGCTGCCCGGTGTGTGGTGCAGGCAAGGGTCCCAGGCTCATAGCTGCCCGGTGTGTGGTGCAGGCGAGGGTCCCAGGCTCAGAGCTGCCCGGTGTGGGGTGCAGGCGAGGGTTCCAGGCTCAGAGCTGCCCGGTGTGTGGTGCAGGCAAGGGTCCCAGGCTCAGAGCTGCCCGGTTTGGGGTGCAGGCTAGGGTCTCAGATTCAGAGCTGCCCTCTTCCCAGCAGATCCTATGAGCTGCTGATATGTGGGGGCCAACAGAACCGTCAGGGCACACACAGGCATGGAGGCTCCTTGTGTGTCACCAGCATTGAGTGCACACACAGGTAAGCATGCACACAGGTGAGCACAGGTGAGCATGGACACAGTGAGAGTGCACACACAGGTGAGCATGCACACACAGGTGAGAGTGCACACACAGGTGAGCATGCACACACAGGTGAGCGTGCACACACAGGTGAGAGTGCACACACAGGTGAGCATGCACATTCAGGTGAGCACACACACAGGTGAGAGCACACACAGGTTAGAGTGCACACACAGGTGAGCACACACAGGTGAGAGTGCACACACAGGTGAACACACACAGGAGAGAGTGCACATTCAGGTGAGCGTGCACACACAGGTGAGCACACACACAGGTGAGCACACACAGGTGAGCATGCACATTCAGGTGAGCACACACACAGGTGAGAGCACACACAGGTTAGAGTGCACACACAGGTGAGCACACACAGGTGAGAGTGCACACAGGTGAACACACACAGGAGAGAGTGCACACACAGGTGAGCGTGCACACACAGGTGAGCACACACACAGGTGAGCACACAGGTGAGCATGCACATTCAGGTGAGCACACACACAGGTGAGAGCACACACAGGTTAGAGTGCACACACAGGTGAGCACACACAGGTGAGATTGCACACACAGGTGAGTGCAAACACAGGTGAGAGGGCACACAGAGGTGAGCATGCACATTCAGGTGAGCACACACACAGGTGAGAGCACACACAGGTTAGAGTGCACACACAGGTGAGCACACACAGGTGAGAGTGCACACACAGGTGAACACACACAGGAGAGAGTGCACATTCAGGTGAGCGTGCACATTCAGGTGAGCACACACACAGGTGAGCACACACAGGTGAGAGTGCACACACAGGTGAACACACACAGGAGAGAGTGCACATTCAGGTGAGCGTGCACACACAGGTGAGCACACACACAGGTGAGCACACACAGGTGAGCATGCACACACAGGTGAGCATGCACATTCAGGTGAGCACACACACAGTTGAGAGCACACACAGGTGAGTGTGCACACACAGGTGAGAGTGCACACACAGGTGAGCACACACAGGTGACTGCACACACAGGTGAGCACAGGTGAGCGTGCACACACAGCTGAGCGTGCACACACAGGTGAGCACACACAGGTGACTGCACACACAGGTGAGCACAGGTGAGAGTGCACACACAGGTGAGATTGTACACACAGGTGAGATTGTACACACAGGTGAGCATGCACACACAGGTGAGCACACACACAGGTGAGCACACACACAGGTGAGCGTGCACACACAGGTGAGCACACACACAGGTGAGCGTGAATACACAGGTGAGCGTGCACACATGTGAGCACACAGGTGAGCATGCACACACAGGTGAGCACACAGGGGAGTGAGCACACACAGGGAGCACACATGAGGTAGGTGCTGGCACGTTTGCACGTGCGCACTGGATAAACCCAGGGCTCTGGCTCTGCCAGCAGCTGCCTGCCTGTGGATTGTGGTGCAGGGACTCGCACCTTCCTGCCAGCAGTCCCAGGGCGGCTGTGATGTGACTGACCCCATGGGATCCTGTCTCCAACAGCTGCCTGCCTGTCCACACCCTGCCTCTGGGTGCCTGGTCTACAGCCCCATCTGTGGTGCCCGAGTGCTCCCTGCAGAGGCTGGGCTGTGGAGGATGGCTGGCAGCTGGCAGTGGGGGGCCGGGGACCTCTCAGGGTGGGTCTGTGTCATCACTGGGGTGCGCCTGCCAGTCAGCGCTGAGCCTCAGGAGTGTCCCAGGCTGCGCCCCTTGGGCCCTCTGCACCCGCCTGTGAGCTCCGCTCGGCCAGGCGGGCAGCCCTGTGCCCCGAGGGACGTGTAGGTGCCCAGGAGCCTATCCACATGGGGCAAGCAAAGACCGCACACTGGGCGGTTCTGGTAGGGCTTCCGTGAGCCCTGCTGCTGCTGCACCTCGAGTCTCACCTTGGGACTGGGGCCCAGAGGTGACTCGGGCGTGAACCTGGCTCAGTGTCTGCAACCCCACCTGCCCTGCTGCAGCCCGCGAGTGGCAGAAGACTTCTCTCCCCACCTCCTCCCTGCAGCGCTCTCGGCTCCGACATCTGGGTGCACCCCCTCCCAAGATTGCACCCCTGCCCCGTTCCTCCGGGCCCTGGCCCTGGCCCCAGCTGGAGTTTCCAGGAGGGGGTGCTGCTGACCAAGCAGGGGCTGTCCTGGTCCCCTGCACAAGACTGGAAGCAGATGCCTGTGTCACATAGGCCACGAGGTCCTCACTGTCCCCTCTCTGAACCCAGCCCCGCCGCAGGTGTTTGGCAGGTGAGACCTAGTCAGCTGGGCGGGCGGCCTGCCCAGCAGCCGGGGGTGCCTCTGGGGGTCGCCGCAGAGATCCCTGGGAACTGCTTCATCAGCGTCTACTGGGGGCCTTGTCAGCATTGCTGCTCTGTAATCCCTTAAGCACTGAGCTTGCAAGCACGACTGAGCATCAAGCTGCAGGCGGGAAAACGTCCCGTGCTCAGATCTCGTAGCCTGATTAAGTGGCAGGAAAAATTATTTGGTGTGATAATGCTGCCCACGGCCTGGCGTGTGACGGGACGCTGGTATCCGGCACGCCGCACTCTCTGAGCTGCGTCCCCGGGGAATGGGTGGCATTCTGGCTTCAGCCTGAACTTCCCTGTCGGGGAAGCATGTTCCAGAGCGTTTGAAATGTATCTTGAGGCCGGTGCCACGGCTCACTAGGCTAATCCTCCACCTAGCGGTGCCGGCACACCGGGTTCTAGTCCCAGTCGGGGTGCCGGATTCTGTCCTGGTTGCCCCTCTTCCAGGCCAGCTCTCTGTTATGGCCCAGGAGTGCAGTGGAGGATGGCCCAAGTGCTTGGGCCCTGCACCCTATGGTAGACCAGGATAAGCACCTGGCTCCTGCCTTCAAATCAGCATGGTGCGCTGGCCGCCGTGCGCCAGCCATGGCGGCCATTGGAGGGTGAACCAACGGCAAAGGAAGACCTTTCTCTCTGTCTCTCTCTCTCTCACTGTCCACTCTGCCTGTCAAAAAAAAAAAAAAAACAACAAGAAATGTATCTTGAAAACAGCATTTGAGTGTAACAGGTGTAACAAGGGATGAGCGGGAACAATTTCAAAGCCCGGCTAATCCTGCAGCGGTGATGGCGAACGGCTTTTTCCCATCTAATTAATGAAATAAATAAATAGCAGCTGGCGGTCGTCGGCCAGCAGTGATCAGATGAAGCAGCTTTGAGGCAGCCATGGCTGGGGAGTGGACAAGAGGAGGGGCCTCCCGGGTCCTTCTGCAATGACACTGCCTGGCCGTCCAGCTCTGGACACAGCTCTGGGGCCTGGACATGCGTCCAGCATCTCAGGGCCACTCGGTGGCGCCATCCCTGCCCTGAGCTCCTGCTGGCCCTGTTGTCATCTCCGTGTGTCGCTGTCTCGGCCCTGGGTGGCGGGTTTGCAGGCCAGGTCCTTGCTGAGTGCGGCCGAGAACCTGGCCGCCTCTTGGGAGGTGGAGCCTGGCCCGGGCCTGGGTCCTGTGCTCTATGAGGGCCCTCATGGGACTGTGGGCAGCTGGCAGGGTGGGAGAGATGCTGGGGTCCCGGGGCTGCCCCTGGCCTGTGTGGAGGCACCCCTGGGGGACCTCCGTGGCTGCCCCACTGCTCCGAGTCTCAGGCTGCGCCCCACTCCATCCCCTGCAAGGCCCATGGGAGCTGTGATCCGCTTTACTTTGTAATGTTTCAATATGAGCCCGCAACTGGCATTGAAGTCACTTCACTTTCCTTGTAAATCCCTAGGAATATGTCATCTAGATTGGTAGATTGGAGGGGCCAGAGTGTGTGTGTGTGTGTGAGTAGTGCACATGTGTGCAGGCAGCAGTGTGTGTATGAGGAGTGCACACTCGTGCAGGCAGCCTGTGTGTGTCCGCAGTGCACACTTGTGCAGGCAGCCTGTGTGTGTGGGTGAGGAGTGCACACTCATGCAGGCAGCCTGTGTGTGTGTGTGTCCACAGTGCACACACAAGGGAGCAGTGACCCTGATCTCCACCCTGGGTGCCAGCAGCAGCCCCTGATTGTGGAGGTGACTCCGACCACCTGCAGACAATGCCTGTGTCCCATGTTCCCCTATGGGAGAGCAGAACCAGCCGCCTGTCACCCTCGGCCAGGCCCTCTGCCTGCACCCTGCCGGGCCCGAAGCTGGCCTGTGACAGCCGCTCAGTCTCCTGAGCTTCTGAGGTGTCTGTGCGAGAGCTGGGGGGGGGGGTCGTGTTCCTGCCAGAGCTCGGGTGAAATCAAAATGGCAGCAGAGAAGGGGGCGGAGCAAGGCCCCTCCTGAGTCCTGGGCCCAGCCCTCAGTGCTGTGACAGCCGCCTGCTCCCCGTGCCATGGCGGGGGGGTGGGGGCAGGAGACTACTGGGGGAGGGGCACATGAGCCTGGAGCCTTGGGGAGTATGGTGCCTTGCTCCAGAGCAGCTGTTCACATGGGGTGCCATGTAAGCCCCCTGTGGGGTGCTGGTGGACAGCGAGGGGGCTGGCATGGGGGGCACTGGGCCCACAGGGAGGCTGGGGGCTCCCAGCAGGTGCAGTCAGAATGGGGGTCAGACGCCAGCTCTGGAAGGTGTCCTGGGTCCAAGACGGCCATCGCAGCCACTCCTGTACCTGCCGTGTTAGCTGTTCACGCCAGTTTCCAGTCTTGAAGTGCACGCAGGGGTCTGCGTGTGTGTGTGTGTATGTGTGAGGATGCCAATGCCCGGGGGGTGGGACTTCCTGTCTCTGCATCCCCCTTGAACCCTGTCGGCCCCTCTGAGCTGCACATGGGCGTTTTTCGGGTGAGGTGTTCTAGCGATCGTGCAACTTGCGAAAGGCCCAGAGTTCGTGGCAGACCCTAATTCTGATGCTGAATTTGAGTGCAAGACTTGCAGCCCTGCCTCCTGTCTCCAGGGCACCCACTGGAAATGATTCAAGTTTGTTTAGATGATGGGGGGTTCCTCTGGTCACAGCTGTCCCCACCCACACACCGGGTGAGCGGTGCAGGCTCAGGCTGTGTCCCTGAGGCCAGGCCCAGGGCCCCACAGCCCTCTGCCATGTGCCAGGAGGGACCCCTTTGTCTGTGGTGAGAACCTTGGGCTCTGCAGACCCCAGGGCAGGAGGGGGCAGCAGCTGGGCGATGACTCAGCCTAGGGAGCCTGGTGAGTCAGCAGAGGTCGACCTTGGGGGATTGGGGCACCTGTAGCGCAGGGCTGCAGGTGCACCTGCCGGGGGGCTTCTCTGCTCCACCTGCCGCCTGGAGATGCTGGGACCCTTTGCCTGAGAGCCCACCTGGGAGTCCATGCTGACCACCAAGACAGAGCTCAGGGAAGGGGGGGCAGTGGCCTTTAGAAACCGAGCAGAAGGGTTGATCAGCAGGTCCCACGAGGCCTCGCTCCTGGTGCTCACAGCCAAGACCGTGTGCGCTGGGGGTTTAGTGCTAGGGGCAGGGAACTCAGAGTCTGGCCATGGCCAGGAGCTCTCGGCCGCATGGGTGGTGGGACTGTCCGTCTGATTTGTTTTCCTCTCTGATTTTCCCTTGGGATACAGGGACCGTGTTTATTTTTAAGGCAAAACCATGTTATTAAAACTCACTGCCGCCCCCTTGTCATGTGTAGGCTTCCATGGCTTGCCCTGGAGTCCAGGTCGAGCTTCTCTGCATGGGGCTTCTGTCCCATGGCCCGTGGGCAGAGACAGAGACCCCAGGTTCGCGCTCTGCTCAGACCAGCTCAGACCTCGGGGCCTGAGAGGCCTGAGCTGGCCGGAGATGGCCGGGCCCAGGGACTGCTGACCGCTCCCCAGCTCCAGGGCCACAGGACCCCTGCTGCTTCTCCCTCCAAGACCCCCGCCCACCCACCACCAACGCCCAGACTTCCACGTGTCCGTGAGGTTTCCGGACGCAGATGCAGGTCCCCAGGAGCCCGCATCCCCCCCCCCCCCCCGCTTTCCCTGTGCTGTGCATGGTAGGGGATGGGACAATGGGATTCCTGGGGTGGGGCCTGTGCTGTGTGTGGTGGGCGGGGCTCATGGTGGGCGGGGCCTTGCTGTGCCTTGGGGCAGGACAGTAGGGTTCCTGGGATGGGGCCTGTGCTGTGTGTGTGGGGGGCGGGACAAGGGGTTCCTGGGGCAGGGCCTGCGCTGTGCACTGGAGCAGGATGGTGTGGTTCCTGGCCCAAACGCTGACCTAGGCTGCCTTGCTACTGCTCTGGGGCTGTCAGAGAACTTGCCACACAGGAGGTTGTGAGAGAAGACGCGGAGTGCAGGCAGGCAGCAGGGTCTGGTGCAGCCCCTAAGGCTGCTGAGGAGCCCTGCCCCACCCCCTGCCTGCCCAGGCTGTTGCCGGCTCTGCCAACACTGCAGGCAGCACTTCCGGTTCCTCCTGCTCTGCCCACTCCCACTGCTGCACCACCGGATGACACGTGTTCATGTGAGCAGTTGGCTGGGATAGGCGGCAGGCACATTCCCCCATGTTTGCAGTGGGTGGCTTTGAGGGCTCAGAGCCTGGGGGTCTGCGGGTCCTGGGATTGTGTGACCACCGCGCTCTGGTTGAGTCCTTTGGAGAAAAAAACTATTATTTACTTGAGAAGCAGAGTTACAGACAGAGATGGGGGAGACCTGGTATCTTCCATCTGCTGGTTCACTCCCCAGATGTCCACACAGCTGGGGCTGGGCCCCACAAAGCCAGGAGCCAGGAGCTCCATCTGGGTCTCCCACGTGGGTGCAGGGCCCAGGGACTTGGGCCATCTTCTGCTGCCTTCCCAGGCCACAGCAGAGAGCTAGACAGGAAGAGGGGCAGCTGGGACAGGAACCAGCGCCCCTAGGGGATGCCGGTGCAGCAGGCGGCCACTTCACCTTTACGCCACAGCGCCGCCCCCCCCCCCCCAGCCGGGTGCTTGCTGCTGTCCTGGGAGCTCCCGAGAGCCCATGGTGACTCCAAGTCCTGCCATGTTGTGTCCCTGAGCCCACCTACCCACCAACCCTGCCGTGTTCCAGCTGTGCCGTTGTGGGCCAGAGTCTCAGTGTTTACTGGGAGCACCTACTGGAAGCCCTCAGCCGGCCCCCACCTCCTGCCGCCCCATCCACAGCCTCTCCCTTCCATGGGCAGAAGCTGTTCCAGGCACTGGGTCCACTGCAGAGGGAGCCCCCCCGAGGATGTCCTTCCCAGTGAGGGCCATCAACCTCAAACAAGGAGCCCTGTGGAGGGGCAGGCCGGCCTGAGACAGGGCAGGGCCGAGGGGTCTGGGGAAACAGGGACCTGCTCACTAGGTGGCCCCTACCCCAGAGCCTGCTCTGAGCTCCGTCCTGGAACAAGTGGGGTAGGGCCCGGCCCCCAGCCTCAGCTCACCTGCCCAGGGCCCAGGGCAGCCAGCCCAGGTGATCCCTCCTGGAATCCGTAGTGGGCCTCCCTGCCAGGGCCAGGGCAGCAGGGCCAGCACAGGGCAGTCTCTGGGAGGTGTGCTGGAGGCCTCACCCAGGAGCTGAGTGGCAAGGCTAGCAGAGCAAATGGCAGAGAAGCCCCCACTGTCTGCTGCCCCAGGACAGGTCCCGATGGACACAGGTCAGGAGGGTTCCTGATGTGCAGGGTGGGGCCTGCACGGGAGGGGATGCACAGCCTGGGTGGCCCCGGGGGGACAGGAGCCCGTGGGGAGCAAGGCCTGGGCTGCGCGGGCTCCGGGCTGGGTTTGCATTGCCTGCATCTGATTCAGACGTCAGCAAAACTCGTGCACCCCAAGGTCAGCAGAGCAGGCACCCCGGTCGTCCACAGCCTGGCCGTGCCCACATTTCCTCCCCCACACCATTGAGACCCACATGCTGGGGGTCCTGGGCCGTGCCTGAGGTGTGGCCATGGCACAGTGGCACCTGTAGGACGGTGTGACTGTGGCTGTGCAAACTCAGTCCCCACGGGTCCCACAAGGCCGGGCATGACATGGGGAGCTGAGCAGCAGGAACAGGGTGCTGGTCCCCCGTGGGTCCCACAAGGCCATGCAGGCCTCGGGCGTGACTTGGGGGCTGAGCACCAGGAACAGGGTGCTGGTCCCCCGTGGGTCCCACAAGGCCATGCAGGCCCCGGGCGTGACTTGGGGGGCTGAGCACCAGGAACAGGGTGCTGGTCCCCCGTGGGTCCCACAAGGCCATGCAGGCCCTGGGTGTGACTTGGGGGCTGAGCACCAGGAACAGGGTGCTGGTCCCCCATGGGTCCCACAAGGCCGTGCACGCCCCAGACGTGACTTGGGGGGCTGAGCACCAGGAACAGGGTGCTGGTCCCCCATGGGTCCCACAATGCCATGCAAGCCCCAGGTGTGACTTAGGTCCTAAGCAGCAGGAACAGGTGCACCTTGCCCACCTGAGGGGCCAGCATCCTCCCTGGGTCTCCTTTGGCCTGGTCACTTGGCTCTGGGTGCACGCCACGGGCGCATTTTAATCCCCTCACCCTTGAGGTGGGGAAATGGACCCCAGGCTGCCCCATTCCCAGGCCTGGAGGGCGTGGCCGCCAGCTGGAGTGAGCCCATGCTGTCTAGGCCTCTCCAGACCACCCCGAAGTGTGGGGCTGCAGTGCCCAGGGACCCTTTGCCCTGTGCTGTGGGGCCGCCTCGCTCTGCAACACCCCCGTTCCCCAGCTTCACCTGGTGGTCGTTGGGAGGGGGCCCTCTGTGTGGTCGTCGGGAGGGGGCCCTCTGTGCACCGTGGCTGTGAGGATGCAGGCCCCTCCCTGCCCCTCGGATTCAGGACCACGGCTGCGAAGGCCTGTGTGGGCAGAGAGCAGAGGGGAGCCTGGCTTCGGGGGGCCGGGCTGGGGGCTGGGGTCCACTGTGCTGCGACTGAGCAGGACCGCCTCCAGGGTTGGCACCAGCACCAGAAACCCCTCTGAGAAGCAACCCTGGGCAGGCACGGGCACTGCGTGGGATGTGCGGCTCCACTCCTGGGGTGCACCCTGAAACCACCAAGGGTCAGAGCCAGAAGCCAGCCACTGGGCCAGGCCAGAGGGCAGGGGGAGCCTGGCCCCGAGTCCCGGCCACAGGCCCTGAGGCTCTGCCCCCAGGAAGCAGCAGGATCCCTGCTGTGCGGGGGGTGGGGTCTCAGGTTCAGGGTGCGGCTGAGGCTGCTCGGGATGTCCTGTCTCATCCAGGAGCCGCTGTGCAGTGTCCCTCACAGATCACACTGAGGTCACACACGTAGAGGCACACATGGATGTAGGCTGCACACAGATGAGTGTACATGCAGACACAAACATGTAGATGCATGTACACAGAAACGCGTGTGCACTGATGCACTCAGTTGCACACACACGTTTGCACACTGACAGGCAGCTGGGAGACCCACTTGTCCTGGTTCTCCTGAGACTTCTGTTTCAAAGGTAAAATCCTGCGTCACCCCCCCCCCCCACATCCAGGCAAGTGGGGGCCCGGGCGGGAGAGTGACCACCCCTGCCTGACTGCCCCTGCCTGACCGCCCCTGCCCACAGACCGCCGCTCGGTTAGGGGAGGGCTGTGCCCCCATGGGAAGTGGCACCTGCAGCCCAAGGCATCTTGCTTTCTGCCTCCGTCTCTTATCCATGCGGCTTGGGAATGCTTGGGCGAAACACCTGTGGGCCTCCCCACACAGCACCGCCCGTCAGCAGGCAGAGGCTCCAGGTACCGCTTGCAGTCAGCCACGCCCTCTGCACCTGCAGGTGCACACACTGCAAGGGGTGGGGGTGGGGTGGGCTGGTGGCCCCACAGCCGGAGCTGAGCCCAGGCGGGAGTGCTGGGGACCGGTCAGCTGGTGGCCTGTCCGCAGAGCCCTGGGGGGAGTTAACCCGCAGAATCCCAGCCCCACCTGGGGCAAAGTCTCCATGTCACCATTTAGCCTATTAGAATGCCACCCCCCGGGGTGGTGGGCTCTCAGCCCTGTAGTCAGGACACCTGCATCGCACACTGGAGCACCTGGGTTTGACCCCAGCTTCCTGCTGACGCAGCCCTGGGAGGCAGCAGTGGCGGCTCTGGTGCTGGTCCCGTGCTGGTCCCGCGCTGAGTTCCTGTGTTGCGTTCCCCACGTGGGAAGTTTGGGCTGAGTCCCAGCTCCTGGCTCTGATGTTGTGGTTACCTGGGCAGTGAACCAGCACATGGGATCTCTCTCTCTCTCTCTCTCTCTCTCTCTCTCTCTCTCTCTCTCTCTCTCTCTCTCTCCTGCATATTGAAGAAAGGAAATGTGACCACAAGCAGACCCTAGAGAGCTCAGGACTGGTTTAAAGCAATGTGTGTGTGTTTCCTGCATAGCCCCTCCACCCCACCCACTGTCTCCCACTGCAGCCACTGTCTCCCCCCCACCCAGCACTACAGCCCCTGTCTCCCCCCACCCAGCACTGCAGCTCCTGTCTCCCCCCCCGCCCAGCACTGCAGCCCCTGTCTCCCCCCCCGCCCAGCACTGCAGCCGCTGTCTCCCCCTGCCCAGCACTGCAGCCCCTGTTTCCCCACCACAAAGCACTGCAGCCCCTGTCTCCCCCCCGCCCAGCACTGCAGCCCCTGTCTCCCCCCAGCCCAGCACTGCAGCCCCTGTCTCCCCCCGCTCAGCACTGCAGCCCCTGTCTCCCCCCGCCCAGCACTGCAGCCACTGTCTCCCCCCTGCCCAGGGCTGCATGGCCATGGGGGCGGGGAGTGCACAGGGTGGTCTCTCAGATGACAGAGCTGTGACAGGGCGGGGGGCGGTGATTGGAGTCATCCGCTGGCAGATTCCGAGGGCCGTGCCTGGTGGCAACCAGTGGCCTTGGTCCCAGCAGCCCATCTGCAGGAAGAGTGCCATAGGCGTGCATGCGGACCGAGTCGGCCCAGAGAGGCTGGCAGGATGCCGTTGGCACCCACAGATGCCTTCCAGGGTAGCAGCATTCCTACCATCCAGGGCATCTGTGGCCTGTGGTTTCTCCCAGCTTCGCTCCCGCTGTGCCATCCCAAGTCCCTTCACAGGAGCACAGTAGCCATGCAGTGACTCCTGCAGCTCAGGAGCCCCTCCTAGGCCACTTCGGGGCACACTCTGACCTGCCCTGGGGTCCATGGCCCTGGCCACTGCCGCAGCCCCACCGCTCAGAGACTGAGGCCAGGTCCTCCTGGTGGCCACCTGACCACCTGCATGCCCAGCCCCAGGAACAGGAGCTTCCCAACTAGAAAAGATGCATGGCCCTGGGCGCAGCAGGAAGCCAGCTTCGTGCAGGTCAGCAAGGGCCCTGGGGGGATGGAGAGGAAGGCACCAGCTGTGGGTGTGAGTCTCGCGTTCGAGAGCTGCCCTGATGGATGGCCAGCCCTGGAGCTGCCCCGACCTTCCGAGGGGTCTGGAGCTGGTCTGGAGGCTCTGGGGGCCTGGAGGAGGTATGGAGGCTGTGGGGGGCCAGGAGGTGGTGTGGAGCTGTGGGGGGCCTAGAGATAGTGTGGAGGCTGTGGGGGAGCCTGGAGGAGGTGTGGAGGCTGTGGTGGCCATGAGGTGATGTGGAGGCTATGGGGGTTTCTGGAAGTGGTGTGGAGGCTGTGGGGGTTCTGGAGGTGGTGTGGAGGCTTGCGGGGTTCTGGAGGTTGTGTGGTGTCAAGGTGGTGTGGAGGCTGTGGAGGGGCCAGGAGGGAATGTGGAGGCTTGGGGGGGGCTGGAGTTGGTGTGGAGGCTGTGGGGGGGGCCTTGAGGTGATGTGGAGGCTTGGGGGGCTGGAGGAGGGGTCGAGGCTGTGTGGGCTTCTGGAGGTGGTGTGGAGTGGAGGCTGTGTTGGGACTGGAGGTGGTGTGGAGGCTGTGGGGGGATCTGGAGGTGGTATGGAAGCTGTGGGGCCTGGAGGTGGTGTGGAGGTTTTGGAGAGGACTGGAGGTGATGTGGAGGCTTGTGGGGGAGCTGGACGTGGTGTGGAGGCTATGGGGGGCCTGGAATTGATGTGTGGAGGCTTGGGAGGGCTGGAGGAGGGGTCGAAGCTGTGGGGGGTTCTGGAGGTGGTGTGGAGGCTGTCAGGGGTACTGGAGGTGGTGTGGAGTGGAGGCTCTGGGGCCTGGAGGTGGTGTGGACGCTGTGGGTTGTACAGGAGGTGGTTGGATGCTGTGTGGGCCTGGAGGTGGTGTGCAGGCTTTGGAGGGGGGCTGGAGTTGGTGTGGGTGCTGTGGGGGCCTGGAGGTGGTGAGAAGGCTGTGGGGACCTGGAGGTGGTGTGGAGGCTCTTGGGGGGTTCTGGTGGTGGTGTAGAGGCTATGTGGCCTGGAGGTGGTGTGGAGGCTGTGGGGGCTTGGAGGTGATGTGAAGGCTGTGGGGGCCTGGAGGTGGTGTGGAGGCTGTGGGGTGTCCTCGAGTTTGTGTGGAAGCTCTGGGGGGCCTGGAGGTGGTATGGAGGCTGTAGGGTGTTCTGGAGGTGGTGTGGAGGCTGTGGGGCCTGGAGGTGATGTGGAGGCTGTAGTGGGGGCCTGGAGGTGGTGTGGAGGCTGTGGCGGGGCCTGGAGGTGGTGTAGAGGCTGTGGGGGGGCCTGGAGGTGGTGTGGAGGCTGTGGGTGGTTCTGGATGTGGTGTAGAGGCTGTGGGGGCCTGGAGGTGGTGTGGAGCCTGTAGTGGGTTCTGGAGGTGGTGTGGAGGCTGTAGGGGGTTCTGGAGTTGGTATCGAGGCTGTGGGGCTTTGAGGTGGTGTGGAGGCTGTAGGGGTGGCCTGCAGGTGGTGTGGAGGCTTTGGGTGGTTCAGGAGGTGGGGTGGAGGCTGTGGGTGGTTCAGGAGGTGGTGTGGATGATATGGGGGGGCCTGTAGATGGTGTGGAGGATGTGGGGGGGCCAGGAGGTGGTGTAGAGGCTGTGGGAGGTTCTGGATGTGATGTAGAGGCTGTGGGGACTGGAGGTGGTGTGGAGGCTGTGGGGGGGCCTGGAGGTGGTGTGGAGACTGTAGGGGGTTCTGGAGTTGGTGTGGAGGCTGTGGGGCCTGGAGGTGGTGTGGAGGCTGTAGGGGGTTCTGGAGGTGGTGTGGAGGCTGTGGGGGGTTTTGGATGTGGTGTGGAGGTTGTGTGTGGGCCTGGAGGTGGTGTAGAGGCTGTGGGGTGTTCTGGAGGTGGTGTGGAGGCTGTGCCGGGGACTGGAGGTGGTGTGGAGGTTGTGGGGGGGCTTGGAGTTGATGTGGAGGCTTGGGGGGTTGGCTGGAGGTGGTGTGGAGACTGGGGAGGGTTCTAGAGGTGGTGTGGAGTGGAGGCTATGGGGGGATCTGGAGGTGGTGTGGAGGCTTTGGGTGGTTCTGGAGGTGGTGTGTAGGCTGCAGGTGGTTCTGGAGTTGGTGTGGACGTAGGCTCTGGGGCCTGGAGGTGTTGTGGAGGCTGTGTTTGGTTCTGGAGGTGGTGTGCAGGCTGTGGGGCCTGGAGGTGGTATGGAGTGGAGGCTGTTGGGCCGGGAGGTGGTGTGGAGGCTGTGGGTGGTTTTGGACATGGTGTAGAGGCTGTGGGGCCCTGGAGGTGGTGTGGAGGCTTGGGGGGGGGCTGGAGGAGGGGTCGAGGCTGTGGGGGGTTCTGGAGGTGGTGTGGAGTGGGGGCTGTGTTGGGACTGGAGGTGGTGTAGAGGCTGTGGGGGGGCCTGGAGGTGCTGTGGAGTGGAGGCTCTGGGGCCTGGAGGTGGTGTGGAGGCTTTGTGGGGGGGCTGGAGGTGGTGTGGAGGCTATGGGGGGCCTGGATGTGATGTGGAGGCTTGGGGGGGGCTGGAGGAGGGGTTGAGGCTGTGGGGGGTTCTGGAGGTGGTGTGGAGTGGAGGCTGTGTTGGGACTGGAGGTGGTGTGGAGGCTGTGGGGGGGGCCTGGAGGTGGTGTGGAGTGGAGGCTCTGGGGCCTGGAGGTGGTGTGGAGGCTGTGGGTGGTACTGGAGGTGGTGTGGATGCTGTGTGGGCCTGGAGGTGGTGTGCAGGGTTTGGGGGGGCCGGGAGTTGGTGTGGATGCTGTGGGGGCCTGCAGGTGGTGAGAAGGCTGTGGGGGCCTGGAGGTGATGTGGAGGCTGTCGATGGTTCAGGAGGTGATGTGGAGGCTGTTGGGTCCTGGAGGTGCTGTGGAGGATGTGGGGTGTCCTCGAGTTGGTGTAGAGGCTGTGGGGGGGGGCTGGAGGTGGTGTGGAGGCTGTGGGGGGCCTGGAGGTGATGTGAAGGCTGTGGTGGCCTTGAGGTGGTTTGGAGGCTGGGGGGTTCTGGAGGTGGTGTGGAGGCTGTGGGGGGTTCTGGAGGAGGTGTGGATAAGAGGTTGTGAGGGGCTTGGAGGTGGTGTGGAGGCTGTGGGTGGTACAGGAGGTGGTATGGATGATGTGTGGGCCTGGAGGTGGTATGTAGGCTGTGGGGGGTCCTCGAGGTGGTGTGGACGCTGCAGGTGGGCCTGGAGGTGGTGTGGAGGCTGTGGGGGGGGGCTGTAGTTTGTGTGGAGGCTGTGGGGGCCTGGAGGTGGTGAGAAGGCAGTGGGGGCCTGGAGGTTGTGTGGAGGCTCTTAGGGGGTTCTGGAGGTGTTGTGGAGGCTATGTGGCCTGGAGGTGGTGTGGAGGCTGTGGGGGCCTGGAGGTGGTGTGGAGACTTTGGGGGGGTCCTCCAGTTGGTGAGGAGGCTCTGGGGAGGCCTAGAGATGGTGTGGAGGCTGTAGGGGGTTCTGGAGGTGGTGGAGGCTGTGGCGGGTTCTGGAGGTGATGTGGACGGGAGGCTTTGGGGGCCCTGGAGGTGGTGTGGATGCGTGGGGCCTGAAGGTGGTGTGGAGGGTGTGTTGGTTCTGTTGGTGTTGTGGAGGCTGTGGGTCCTGGAGGTGGTGTGGAGTGGAGGCTCTGGGGCCTGGAGGTGGTGTGGAGGCTGTGGGTGGTTCAGGAGGTGGTGTGGAGGTTGTGGGGGTTTCTGGAGGTGGTTTGGAGGCTTAGGGGGGTTGTGGAGTTGGTGTGGAGGTTATGGGGGTTCTGGAGGTGGTGTGGAGTGGAGGCTATGAGGAGCCTGCAGGTGACATGGGGTCTGAGGGGGCCTGGAGGTGATGTGGAGGCTCTTGGGGGTTTCTGGAGGTGATGTGGAGGCTGTGGCGGGGCCTGGAGGTGGTGTGGAGGCTGTGTGGGGGCCTGAAGGTGGTGTGAAGGCTGTGGGGGAGACTGAAGTTGGAGTGGAGGGTGTGGGGGCCTGAAGGTAATGTGAAGGCTATGGGGGCCTGGAGGTTGTGTGGAGGCTCTTGGGGATTTCTGGAGGTGATTTGGATGCTGTGCGGGGGGGGCCTGGAGTTGGTTGTGGAGGCTATGGGGGTGCCTGGAGGTAGTGTGGAGGCTTTTGGGGGCATGGAGGTGATGTGGAGGCTTGGGGGGGGCTGGAAGTGGGGTGGAGTCTGCTGGGGGTTCTGGAGGTGGTGTGGAGTGGAATATGTACGGGGCCTGGAGGTGGTGTGGAGGCTCTGGGTGGTTCTGGAGGTGGTGTGGTGGTGTGGGGGGATCTGGAGGTGGTGTGGAGGCTGTGGGGGTTCTGTAGGTGGTTTGGAGGCTGTGGGGTGTTCTGGAGTTGGTGTGGAGTGGAGGCTGTGTAGTTCTGGAGGTGGTGTGGAGGCTGTGGGGTGTTATGGAGGTTGTGGGGGTTTCTGGAGGTGTAGTGGAGGCTGTGGGGCCTGGAGGTGGTGTGGAGGGTGTGGTTGGTTCTGGAGGTGGTGTGGAGGCTATGGGGCCTGGAGGTGGTATGGAGGGTGTGGTTGATTCTGGTGGTGGTGTGGAGGCTGTTGGGCCTAGAGCTTGTGGGGACTGGAGGCTCTGTGGATTGGAGGTGATGTGGAGCCTGTGGCGGGGCCTGAAGGTGGTGTGAAGGCTGTGGGGGAGACCTGAAGTTGGAGTGGAGGGTGTGGGGGCCTGAAGGTAATGTGAATGCTGTGGGGGCCTGGAGGTTGTGTGGAGGCTCTTGGGGGTTTCTGGAGGTGATTTGGAGGCTGTGCGGTGGGGCCTGGAGTTGGTTGTGGAGGCTGTGGGGGTGCCTGGAGGTGGTGTGGAGGCTTTTGGGAGCCTGGACGTGATGTGGAGGCTTGGGGGGGCTGGAAGTGGGGTGGAGTCTGCTGGGGGTTCTGGAGGTGGTGTGGAGTGGAATATGTACGGGGCCTGGAGGCAGTGTGGAGGCTCTGGGTGGTTCTGGAGGTGGTGTGGTGGTGTGGGGGGATCTGGAGGTGGTGTGGAAGCTGTGGGGGTTCTGGAGGTGGTTTGGAGGCTGTGGGGTGTTCTGGAGTTGGTGTGGAGTGGAGGCTGTGTGGTTCTGGAGGTGGTATGGAGGCTGTGGGGTGTTATGGAGGTTGTGGGGGTTTCTGGAGGTGTAGTGGAGGCTGTGGGGCCTGGAGGTGGTGTGGAGGGTGTGGTTGGTTCTGGAGGTGGTGTGGAGGCTGTGGGGCCTGGAGGTGGTATGGAGGGTGTGGTTGATTCTGGTGGTGGTGTGGAGGCTGTGGCCTAGAGCTTGTGGGGACTGGAGGCTCTGTGGATTGGAGGTGGTGTGGAGGCTGTGGGGGGTTCTGGAGGTGGTGTGAAGTGGAGGCTGTTAGGGGCCTGCAGGTGATGCAGGGTCTGTGGTGGCCTGGAGGTGGTCTGGAAGCTGTGGGGTTTTCTGGAGGTGATGTGGCGACTTGGGGGAGCTTGAGGTGGTGTGGAGGCTGTGCGGAGGCCTGGAGGTGATGTGGTGATTGGGGGGGGGCTGGAGGTGGTGTGGAGGCTTTTGGGGGCCTGGAGGTGATGTGGAGGCTTGGGTGGGGGCTGGAGGTGGGGTAGAGTCTTTGGGGGGTTCTGGAGGTGGTGTGGAGTGCAGTCTGTGCGGGGCCTGGAGGTGGTGTGGAGGCTGTGGGGGATTCTGTAGGTGGTTTGGAGGCTGTGGGGGTATCTGGAGGTGGTGTGGAGGCTGTGGGGGTTCTGGAGGTGGTGTGGAGTGGATCTGTGGGGGGCCTGGATGTCGTGTGGAGGCTGTGGTTGCCTGGAGGTGGTGCGGAGGCTGTGGGGGGATATGAAGGTGGTGTGGAGGCTGTGGGGGGTTCTGGAGGTGGTATGGAGCCTGTGAAGGGTTCTTGCGGTGGTGTGGAGTGGAGGCTGTGGGGTGTTCTGGAGGTGGTGTGGAGGCTGTGAGGGGTTCTGCAGGTGGTATGGAGGCTGTGGGGGGGCCTGGAGGTGATGTAGAGGCTTGCTGGGTGCCTGGAGGTGGTGTGGAGGTTGTGGGGACTTCTGGAGGTGGTGTGTAGTGGAGGCTGTAGGTGGCCTGGAGGTGGTGTGGAGATTCTGGGGGCCTGGAGGTGGTGTGGAGGCTGTGGGGCCTGGTGTGGTGGTATGGAGGGTGTGGTTGGTTCTGGTGGTGGTGTGGAGGCTGTGGGGACTTGAGGTGGTATGGAGTGGAGGCTCTACGGACTGGAGGTGGTGTGGAGGCTGTGGGTGGTTCAGGAGGTGGTGTGGAGGCTGTGGGGGGGCCTGGAGTTGGTGTGGAGGTTGTGGTGGCCTGGAGGTTGTGTGGAGGCTCTGGAGCCTGGAGGTGGTGTGGAGGCTGTGGAGTGGCCTGGAGGTGGTGTGGAGGCTGTGGTGGGGTTCTGGAGGTGGTGTGGAGGCTGTAGAGGGTTTTGGATGTGGTGTGAAGGCTGTGGGGCCTGGAGGTGGTGTGGAGGCTGTAGAGTGTTCTGGAAGTGGTGTGGGGGCTGTGGGGCCTGGAGGTGGTGTGGAGGCTGTGAGTGGTTCTGGAAGTGGTGTGGAGGCTGTTCCGGGGGCCTGGAGGTGGTGTGGAGGCTGTAGGGTGTTCTGGAGGTGGTGTGGACGCTGTGGGGGGGGGTCATTGAGGTGGTGTGGATGTTGTGGCGGGGCCTGGATTTGGTGTGAAGGCTGTTGCCGGGTTCTGGAGGTGGTGCGGAGGTTATGTGGCCTGGAGTTGGTGTGGAGGCTGTGGGGGTTCCTGGAGGTGGTGTGGAGTCTTGGGAGTGTTCTGGAGGTGGTGTGGAGGTTGTGGGGATTTCTGGAGTTGGTGTGGAGTGGAGGCTGTGAGGGGCCTACAGGTGACATGGGGTCTGTGGAGGCCTGGAGGTGGTGTGGAGGCTGTGGGGGGTTCTGGTGGTGGTGTGGAGGCTGTGGGGGTTTATGGAGGTGGTGTGGAGGCTGTGGGGCCTGGATATGGTGTGGAGGCTTTGGCGAGGCCTGGGTGTTATGTGGAGGCTTGGGGGGGTGAAGCTGGAGGTGGTGTGGAGGCTATGGGGGGGCCTGGAGTTTATGTTGAGGCTTGGGGGAGCTGGAGGAGGGATCGAGGCTGTGGGGCTTCTGGACGTGGAATGGAGTGTAGGCTGTGGTGGGACTGCAGGTGGTGTGGAGGCTGTGGGGGGATCTGGAGGTGGTGTGGAGGCTTGGGTGTTCTGGAGGTGGTGTGGACGGAGGCTCTGGGGCCTGGAGGTGGTGTGGAGGCTGCGGGTGGTACAGGAGGTGGTTTGGATGCTGTGTGGGCCTGGAGGTGGTGTGGAGGCTGTGGGGGGGCCTGGAGTTGGTGTGGAGGCTGTGGGGGCCTGCAGGTGGTGAGAAGGCTGTGGGGGCCTGGAGGTGCTGTGGAGTTTGTGGGGGTGGCTGAAGTTGGTGTGGAGGCTGTGGGGTCCTGGAGGTGGTGTGAAGGTTGTGGGGGCCTGGAGGTGGTGTGGAGGCTTTTGGGGCTCTGGAGGTGGTGTGGAGGCTATGTGGCCTGGAGGTGGGTAGAGGCTATGGGGCGTCCTTGAGGTGGTTGGAGGCTGTGGGGGCCTGGAGGTGATGTGAAGGCTGTGAGGGGCCTGGAGGTGGCGTGGAGGCTTTGGTGGTTCAGGAGGTGTTGTGGAGGATGTGGGGGCCCGGAGGTGGTGTGGAGGCTGTGGGGGGTTCTGGAGGTGGTGTGGAGGCTGTGGGGGCCTGGAGGTGATGTGAAGGCTGTGGGGGCCTGGAGGTGGTGTGGAGGCTGTGGGGGGTTCTGGTGGTCATAGGGAGGCTGTGAGGGGCCCTGGAGGTAATGTGTAGGCTGTGGGGGCTGGAGGTGGTGTGGAGGCTGTGGGGGGTCCTCAAGGTGTTGTGTAGGCTGTGGGGGGACTTGGAGATTTTGTGGAGTATGTGGGGGAGCCTGAAGGTGGTTTGGATTCTGTGGGGTCCTGGAGGTGGTTGGAGGCTGTGGGGTCCTGGAGGTGGTGATGCCACTGTTTGAGGATTCTGGAGGTGGTGTGGTGGCTCTTGGGGGCTTATGGAAGTGGTGTGGAGGCTATGTGGCATGGAGGTGGTGTGGAGGTTTTGGCTGCCTGGAGGTGATGTGAAGGCTGTGGGGGCCTGGAGGTGGTGTGGAGGCTGTGTGGGGGCCTGAAGGTGGTGTGAAGGCTGTGGGGGAGACCTGAAGTTGGTGTGGAGGGTGTGGGGGCCTGGATGCAATGTGAAGGCTGTGGGGGCCTGGAGGTTGTATGGAGGCTCTTGGGGGTTTCTGGAGGTGATGCGGAGGCTGTGGTGGGGTTCTGGAGGTGGTGTGGAGGCTGTGTGGGGGCCTGAAGGTGGTGTGAAGGCTATGGGTGGGCCTGAAGTTGGAGTGGAGGGTGTGGGGGCCTGAAGGTAATGTGAATGCTGTGGGGGCCTGGAGGTTGTGTGGAGGCTCTTGGGGATTTCTGGAGGTGATTTGGAGGCTGTGGGGTGCCTGGAGCTGGTGTGCAGGCTCTGGTGTGAGGCCTGGAGGTGGTTGTTTGGCTGGGAAACAGCACGAATTGTGTCCTGGGTGCCTCCATCCCCTTGGTCACTCTGGGCCACCCTTGTTGCCAGAGAAGTCTGTTCAGAGGGGTGCAGCCCACCCCAAGGATGCCTCTGTGTGCCCCTTTCGTGGAGGTGGGAGGAATCCCCATGTTTGGAGCACGGGCTCTGGAGAATGGGGGGCTTCCCTGCCGCTCCTCCCTGTCTCTCCTGTCCATCCAAGAAGGGGATGGGAGGTCCCGGGAGGGTGGCGAGGAGCCGTGAGCACCGGGGTTTCTCCGGTTCAGGGCCTGTCTCTGCCTCCGTCAGGGTTGGGGTTGCAGAAGCTGGGCCGGGGCCAGGTCCTGGGCTCCAAGCAGCCCCTCGCCGGGGACTGGTGTGGGCCGGGGTTCTCCTGTGTGTCTCCTGTTTCCTCCCTGAGGGCTGCATTAGAAGAAGGCCACGTGCATCTGGGACACTGGAGCCCTCCTAAATACTCCACCGCGACAAGCCCGGATGCACTCCCTCAGGGGAGAGCTGAGGGCTGGGCCCAGCGGCACAGGGGCATCGATTGGTTCAGCTTAATGCTCATCATGTGGGATGAGGCAGCCCCGCCCCTGCCCGTGCCGCTGGGGAGGCCCTGGGGCCCTCTGGGTGGGTGTGAGAGCTGCCCCCCCTGACACCTGCTGGCCCCATGCATCTCAAATCCAGATTGGACTCCCTGTGTGCCCTCTCTCCCTGGCACGGATCCCCACCCGGAGTCCTGGCTCGCAGGAGGCCTCAGGAGACCCAGGGTGGGGTCCATGTCCGTGTTGGGAGCACTGGAGCGTTCTGCTCCTGTGTCGCCATGTGGACACAACCCGGCTCTCTCCATCTGCCACAGCCACCAGCAGGGCCAGCGCCAGGCGCTGTGGGGGACGCGGCCGTCATGTCCAGCCAGAGGGGAGGCAGGGAGGGTGCAGGGTCGCCGACCCCAGGAGCTCCACCTGCCCCTTGCTGTCCTGGCCACCCAGCCTCCTGGCTCCTGTCTTGCACCTGTTCTCAGCCAAGCATCGGAGACACCGTTTTTCTGGTGACATGCAGGGGCCTGGGGCTGAGGTTCTAGAAGGTTCTGAGTGTCCAAGGGAGTCCAGACTAGCCCCCAGGCCCCTTCTCACCGACTGCCCTGCAGCTGGGAGCTGCCTGGCTGCTTCTCCATGGCAGTGGTGGTGGCCGCCATGGTGGTTGAGGCTCCGAGGTTTCCTGGAAGGGCTGCGGTGGTCTGGGCCGCAGGGTGGTCATTCAGCCACTCAGCAAACACCCGCCAGCCAGCAGCACTCTGCGCCTCTGCTGAGCTCAGACCCTGGAGCCTCCTTGTGCCGCCTGTGTGGGAAGCCCTGCCCCTGCCAGCAGCGAGTGGTGAGTGGGCCAGGGGCCTTCTGCATGGGCCACAAACAAGCCGTCCAGGGAGGCAGGGAGCTGAGGCTCTGTGCAGGGCTGGGCATTGCTGGCTGACAGGGACACCCTGCCCTTCCCCTCCTCTCACTCTCAGGAGGCCCCGGGACCCCCAGGGACCCTGGCCCCCGCCCCCTTACCTTGTTGGAGGACTTCTCTGCCTTCCCACATCTGGGTAAATGAAATCTGGGTAAATGAACCCGCGTGTTTTGGCTCGGTATCTGAGTGTCCCGGTCTGGAGTTGGACTTGGCCGGTGCCTGTCACGGCCGGGGGGAGGGGGGGCGGGCTTTCCCCCTCAGGGAAGGGCGCTGGCACCCACGTTCTGTGCAGGTCTCAGGCTCGGGCCAAGGGTGCGCTGCTCCCAGGCTGGCCCTGTGCGTCCTGCAGCCTGACCCTCGAGGTGCGGCCTCCGACCCTCCATGCTGCCTGCGTCCCCAGGGGCTGAGTCCTGGCTCTGTGCTCTTCCTCACCCAGTGCCCGTCTAACGAGCGCCCACACTAGGCCAGCTGCAGACATGGATACAGCAGAGGACAGGAGTGACCCCGCCTCGGGCACCTGACGGTCAGCTGTCCTCCACCTGTCCGTCATCCATTCAGCACATCCGTCACCCATCTGCCCACCCACCCAGGGTGGTCTCCCCTGGGTGTTGGCAACAGGTGTGACTGGACCATCTCTGCGCCCTCAGCCCTGTGGAGGGGGCCTGCCTCCCCTGTGGGCCGGGCAGGCGTGGCCAGGGTGCTCATGTCCTCAGCCTGTGGGAACTCACGGCTGGGTCCTTGTGCAGCCCTTGTCCCCTCCAGGCCGCCCTCCTGGTGTCCCCATAATTACCCAGCAGACGGCGCAGGGCTGCAGGCCGTGTGCGGCAGCCGTGGTGAGCTCCGACAGAAGCTGTTGGCTTTGACCTTGAGGGGAGCTGAGCAGGCAGGAAAGGGGCTCACGTGCTCGCCAGCTCGCTGGCTGCCTGCTGCAAGGCCCGTGAGGCCCCCGGAGCTTGGTGCGGGTCGGAGTGGGTGTGTGGCAGGGGCCCTGTTCTGGGCAGAAGGAGCCCCAGCCAGGTCCCCGGAGGCGATCATTTGTCGCTGAGCTCAGGGCCAACGTGAAATCCCCAGGGCTCAGCACATCTCTGGAAAGCCAGGAGCCAGATGTGCAGAGGCAGCAGGCGGGCGTGAGCACACTCCATTTCCCCGCCTTGGAGGCGGCAGGTGTCAGCACAGCAGCCACCGACTCCTCGGCCACGGGCCATTTCCTGCGCGTCTCCCAGTGCGGGTTTCTTCAGCGCCCTGTTTCAGGGATGTTGTAGATTTACAGGGAGACTGACGATCAGAACGCCGCCGTGTGCTATGCACCTGCCACCCAGACCCGGGCCCGAGGTGTGAGCCTTGGAGGGCGGTGCCGGCATCTCCCCCTGGACAGAATACACTGCCCTCAGAACCCCGCCCTTGTCCGGAGCCCCCGGGCCCCGCGTGGTGTTCCGAGGTCACCTCTCCGAGGGTTCCCTTGAAGCCAGCTCCCCAGGCTCCTGGGTTTTGGGGACCAGAAGTCTTGCAGAGGGCTGGCCGGGTGCTCCCTGTGTGGTGTCTGATGCTTTCCCTGTTACTGTGCTGGGCTCGTGGGCTCCCAGGGCAGGGGAGGGACAGAGGCACCGCCAGTGACCTGCATGGCCATGAGCACCTGCCCGGGTGTGGTCCAGGGTCCTCCACTGTGGAGGGGCATGCTCCCCCGTCCCACCCCCATTCCAGGCGTCCTTGGCAAGACCCCCCCAGTCACCCCCGCTGAAGGAGCAGAGAGCAGCGGGCTCAGCCACCTCGGGAAAGTGGGCTCTGTGTCAGTGACGGGGGCTTCTGTAGCCTGCCCCATCAACCGTCATTTACCCCGCAGTGGGGGCCTCTGTGCGGCTGCACACCTGGCTGTGAGGCACCTTCGCCACACCTGCACTCAGCTGCGTGGTGCTGTGATGACGCACGCCTGCACACCTGCCGTCACTCAGGTGCGTGGCCCTGACAGGTGGGAGCTGTTCCAGGCCCTCGCTGCTTTGGCCCAGTTGTGTGTCCTGGGTGCTTCCTCAGCTCCTGGGTAGCTGGCCCTGAGCGTGGCCTGCCCCGGTCCCACAGACCCCACGTCTGCCAGAGACCACGTCCCTGCTGCCGGGCGTCCTTGCTGCCTGCCAGGCTGGCTCCCTTCCTTTGGCAAAACCCACGCTGCCTCGTCGGCATCTCTCTGAGCCTCAGTGCCACGTCCCCATGCACAGTGAGTGGCGTTCCATAGTGGGACAGCCCTGGTGGGTTGATCGCCTCCCTCAGAAAGATGCATTTTAATGCCATTAATGCTTCAATCTCTGATCAAAGAATATCTTCATTTTTTGGATTCTTTCACCATTTTTTTCATCATCAGTATTTTGTACTTTTCATTGTGAAGAGCTCTCACTGAATTTCATCCTAAATAAATTTTTGTACATTTTATGAAAGGGATTCTTTCCTTGATTTTTCTTTCAGCAAGATCATTATTGGTGTATAAAAATTCTCTTTTTTATATATTGACTTTGTAGCCTGTGACTTTACGGTGATGCTTCTTCAATTGTAACTGATTTTTGGAATTTTCTATGTACAATACCATGTCATCCACAAACATGGATATTTTGATTCCTCTTTTCTGGTTTTTATGGCCTTTATTTTTTTATATTGAGTAAGAGTGGTAAAAGGAATGGCCTTGTCCTGTTCCATATTTTAGAGAAATGCGTTCAGGTTTTCCACATTTAATATGAAATTTGCTGTTAGTCTGTAATCTGTTGCATTTATCATTTTCAGGGATGTTTCTTGTACACTTAACTTGTTAAGAATTCTTATTATGAAGGGGCGTTGAATCTTATTAAATACTTTCTCTGCATCTCTTTCAGTGGATTGTGCATAGTTTTTGTTCTTCATTCTGTTAGTCTGACTTAGGATGTTTATTGATTTCCAAATGTTGAACCACTCTTTGATCTCTTGGATAATATCTCTTGAATATGATGTATGATCTTTTTTAAAAAAATATTTATTTATTTATTTGAAAATCAGAATTACACACAGAGAGAGAGGCAGTGAAAGAGAGAGGTCTTCCATGTGCTGGTCCACTTCCCAATTGGCCACAATGGCCGGAGCTGCACCCATCCAAAGTCAGGAGCCAGGAGCTTCCTCTGGGTCTCCAAAGCAGGTTCAGGTGCCCAAGGACTGAGCCATCTTCTACTGCTTTCCCAGGCCACAGCACAGAGCTGGATTGAAATTACAGAAGCTGGGACTCAAACTGAAACTCATATGGGATTCTGGCACTGTAGTCAGCAGCTTTACTCACTATGCCACAGCACCCGCCCCATGGATGATCTTTTATATGTGGTGCTGGATTTAGTTTGCTAATATGGTGTTGGGATTTATTGCATCTGTGTTCATCAAGAATATTGATTGTGTCTTTGTTTTAGATCTGGTATCAGAATAATATTGGCCTCATATAAGGGGTTTGACAGAGTGCCTTTCTTTTCAGTATTTTGGAATAATATTGTATTGGTCCCTCTTTAAATATTTTGCATATTGCATTGTACTGTAAATATATTGTATATTGTATTGGTCCCTCTTTAAATATTTTGGAGAATTCAATATTAAAACCTTCAGATCTTGAAACTTTCACTCATGTAAGTTCTTAAATTCCTCCTTCAGTCTCATTGCTTGCCATATGTCTGTTCAGATTTTCAGTATCTCCTTACTGCAATCTTTGTAGGTCATATATATCCAGGGATTTATCCATTTCTTCAAGGTTGTTAGCATTTAGCTGTTCATAGTGGTTGCTTATGATCCTCGGTATTTTGTAGTGTCATCTTTTATCTCTTATTATTTTAGTTTTTCTTTTTGTTAGTTTGTCTAAAGGTTTGTCTATTTTATTTTTTAAAAAATATCTTTTCATTTTGTTGCTCTTTTATTTTTGTTACAGTTTCATTAATTTCTGCTCTGATGTCATTTTTTGCCTTCTGGTAATTTCGGGTTTGGTTTGTCATTGTTTTCTAAGTCCTTGACTTCCATCATTACATTGTTTATTTGACATTCTTTTGTTTTTCTGGTATAAGCTCTATTGCTATAAACTGTGTTCTTAACACCGCTTTTTCTATATTCCACAGGTTTCGATATCTTGTATTTGCATTCTCATTTCTTTCAAGACACTTCCTGATTTCCTGTTTTATTTCTTCAATTGGCTAGTGTTCAGTAGCTTGCAATTTAATTTTTATGTTTATAAAATTTCTGTTGTTTTTGTAGTTTTATTCCTTTGTTTTTGGAAGAGATAAATGTATAATTGCATTTTTTTAAAGATTTTGTTTATTTGATAGGAAGTGTTAGAGAGAGAAGAGACAGAGAGAAAGATCTTATCCATTGGTTCACTCACCAAATACCCAAAACAGCCAGAGCTAGGCCTACCCACAGCCAGAAGCCAAGAGCTTCTTCTGGTCTCCAGTGCAGCTGCAGAACCTAAGCACTTCAGTTGTTTTCCACTGCTTTCCCAGCCCATAAGCAGGGAACTGGATTGGAAGAGGATCAGCGGGGCCATGAACTGGCGCCATAGGCACAGGCTTAGTCTACAATGCCACTGCTCCAGCCCCTATAATTTTCATTTTCATTCGACATTGCATTAACAATATTTACCTCACTAAAAACAAGCTGCAAAGTCATAGTAATAAGCTGTACAGATGCATTAGAATTTATTTAATCTGGCTGCCTCTACAGAATGGCTGTTTTTCCTTTGCCTCAGTTTTTGGTTATTATGATATATAATGCTGAAATCAATATTCTTTCCTATAAATGTATGGCACAGCAGGTCAAACTGCCAGCTGCAATGCGGGCATCCCATGTTGGTGCTGGTTAACATCCCTGCTCCTCCACTCCCAATCCAGATTTCTGCTAACGGCCTAAGAAAAGCAGAGGAAGATTGCCCAAGTGCTTGGGCCCCTGTCACTCACTTGGGACACTGGATTAAACTCCTGGCTCCTGGCTTTGGACTGGCCCAGGCTTGACTTATAGCAGCCATTTTGGGAGTGAACTGGCAGATAGTAACTCGATCTCACTGTACTGCTTTGTAATTCTGGCTTTCAAATAAACATGTATTTTTTTGACAGGCAGAGTGGACAGAGAGAGACAGAGAGAAAGGTCTACCTTTGCCGTTGGTTCACCCTCCAATGGCCGCCGCAGCCGGCGTGCTGTGGCGGGAGCACCCCGCTGATCTGAAGCCAGGAGCCAAGTGCTTCCTCCTGGTCTCCCATGGGGTGCAGGGCCCAAGCACTTAGGCCATCCTCCACTGCATTCCCAGGCCACAGCAGAAAGCTGGCCTGGAAGGGGGGCAACCTGGACAGAATCCGGTGCCCCAATCGGGACTAGAACCCACTGTGCCAGCGCCGCAGGCCGAGGATTAGCCTATTGAGCCATGGCGCCGGCCACAAATAAATAACTTTTTAAAAGAAAAATAAAAACCACATGCAAATTGTACATGTTTACAAGGCAGTATGTAATGGGCAAACAAAATCCTTAAGGCAAAGTCATTGGAAGGAATGTTTCCCCTATCAATTTTGCTGTCTTTTTACCTTGCCTGTGGATTCTGTTTAAACTTTGTGTAGTCAAGGTCATCAGTCATTTCCTCTCTTCTGAGCTGAAGCCTGAAATACCTTCTGACAGGATCGCGTCAATTGTGTGAGTCCCTTTAGGGCTCAGTTCCACAGCCCAGGCTGCGCGCCCACAAGACTTTCTGGTCCATGAGGCTACGCGGCCCTACGAGCCCCTGACAGGCTGCTCTGGTGAGATCCAGGACCTCAGACCTGGGGACTGGCCCGCGTGGCCGAGGTCACGAGGGAGGTGCCCCCTCAGGGAGCCGGCCCTCGTGCAGTTGGGGGCAGTTGCGCTGGAGAGAGATCCATGGTAGATGACGCAGGGCCTCGCGGGATGTCCCCTACTTGTCCAGCGAGGTGGAGGTGGTCCAGGTCTGTGCACCTTTGAGCTCCCGTCAATTGGTTGGCTCTGTCCCATGTACGTTAGCGCCAATTGTCAAGCGCCCCCCATCGTCCACTTTTATATCGTCCAATGAGGTTAGCCACGTGGCGGGTCTGGAGGGGGTGGTGGGGGTGGAGAGTGGGAGCCCAACGGACGCTCAGATGGTTACAGTTGGGGCTGATTAACCGGGTACATGGTCGCAGTTAGCGATTGGATGGATGATAGGGTGTGCAGCTTGCTTTGTAAAATAATGCTTACTGTAATTCATTTTCTTTATTTAGAAGTTTTAGTGATTAATATACATATACTAATGTATGTAATCACATATACTAAGATATGTTAAATATAAGTAACAAATGTACACTGTATAAATGTTAGTATTTATATCAGAATATTAGATTATTATTTTTCTAATATTATAAATATTAGAAACCCACAGAGGCAGAACCTGCAGCTATGGAGAGCTGACTGTATTGTTCAAAACCTGTAGCCCTCATCGAACAGGTAAGCTTAAGTCATTCCTTCTACCACAAACACCATTTAGCTCTAAGTGTTTGATAGAAACCAATGAGTGTGCATTGCGCTGTATGAGAAGCCCACCTAAGCCCTCCCAAAGGATGGACTCAGAAGCATGAAGGAAGCAGAAGGCAAGGTGTTTATTGATACTTGGTAATTTTTTTAAAAAAGATAGTTACAGAGAGAGGGAGACACAGAGAGAAAGGTCCTCCATCTGCTGGTTGTTTCCCCAAATGGCTGCAATGGCCAGAGCTGGACCAATCTGTAGCTAGGTGCCAGGAGCTTCTTCTGGATCTCCCATGTGGGTGCAGGGACCCGAACACTTGGACCATCATCCACTGCTTTCCCACGTGCCTTAGAAAGGAGCTGGATCAGAAGTGGAACAACTGGGACTCGAACCAGAGCCCATATGGAAAGCCAGGGTGCAGATTAACCTACTGTGCTACAGTGCTGGCCCTGTGTGAACCAGCACACAGAAGATCTCTTTCTCTATATGTCTCCCTCTCCAGCTCTGTAACTGTGCCTTGAAATAAGTAAGTCTTTAAAAAGGGTGCAAGGAGAGAAGAATGGAATGAGCATGATGCCCATGCTCTTGGGGTGCAGAGTGAAGAGTTTCAACACATGTTTAGGAATTGCGAGTAGTTTTTTTTACTGTTTTTGTTGTGGCCCCCATCCATTAGCTGAACTGCTTATTTCTTTCTCCAAGATTATAAATACATTAAGGGCATCTTAGAAATTTGTCAGTTTCTAGGTGTAAGACAAAAGAATTTTATGCTAGCATTCTCCTACTTATTCCTACTGACATAAAAGGCAGAGACAAGGAAAAACAATGAGTCCACTTAGAAGATTTAGGATATAACATTCCAGTCTGGGGTTTTTCCATGTCCCTGGGAAGTCTCCAAATTCCCACCTTGCTGTCCAGCCCCACAGGGCTGCCCTTCAAGACTGATGCCATCTTACCTGGTGCATATGTGTACTGCCTCCAGGGTAACTTCAGAACCCAGAGTGAAGTCAGCCAGCTCCAGCCACCCGCATTGGCACCCAAATCTTAAGATGATTTTCCCTCTGGTGAACATCTTTGGAATGAATGGCCAGTGGCTAGCTCCTCATTAAGAGTGAGGTTCCTGTTGTCAAGGCAGGTTCAGTGACAAGATCATAGTGATTGGTGTTAGCTAAGAGCTGCTTGGGTGTCTATGCCCCAAGCTTGCTAGTAGGGGAGTGGAGGATCCAGTAGCCCAAGGACAAACATATTAAATATGTATGTGTTAGATTACATGTTTTTTTTTTTTCTTTTTGACAGGCAGAGTTAGACAGTGAGAGAGAGACAGAGAGAAAGGTCTTCCTTTTTCTGTTGGTTCACCCCCCCAAGTAGCTGCTACGGCTGGCGCATTGCGGCTGGTGCACTTCGCTGATCCGAAACCAGGAGCCAGGTGCTTCCTCCTGGTATCCCATGTGGGTGCAGGGCTCAAGCACCTGGGCCATCCTCCACTGCACTCCCGGGCCACAGCAGAGAGCTGGCCTGGAAGAGGGGCAACCGGGACAGAATCCGGTGCCCCGACTGGGACTAGAACCTGGGGTTCCAGGATTAGCCTAGTGAGCCATGGCACTGGCAGATTATATGTTTTTTGAAGTATTTTCTAAAATTTTTAAAATTTATAGGAATGGAACAAATTTTGTGTATTTCATACACACAGTTTAAGAACATAATGCCATTTCCCAAAGGAAGCCTTGATGCTTATGTCACCATGCTTGCCAGCAGGGTATGGGAAGGCCCAGTAGACAGTGGTTAAGTGTCTCTGTGTTGTGTATATTATTAATTCATTTGTATTTGTATACTTATAAACTTGTGTATTTGGGAGTCATAGGTTTATTTCTGTTTGTATTATTTTTGATATGACTTTGTATATATAAGTAATATACTGTTATATGTTGTGTGTAAGTAGACATTTCTGCAAATATGACAGTAACATTTCTTCCCTCTTAGAATGTCGAAGTCTCCCAGATGTGAAATTACAGCTATATAGGTAAAGGAAATTTGTTTATATTTTATAGACATATCTGAGTATTTATGCAGTTAAATATATGTCTAAGGATTCACTCAGTATTTTCTTACATTTCCCTGTGTGGATATAGGTAAGTATTTGTCCAAGATTGTCATTTTTGCTATGGAGATAATACAAGCTTTAACTTCCCATTGGAGAACCACGGCCCTACTGAGCTTGTAGGGACTTTTGGCTGACTGCAGCCATAGATGTAAAACTGGCTCTTGGCCTTGTGCATGGGTAGTTTGTGTCCATAGCTTCCTCCAGTGGTTAGGACATACCTCAATCCAACAGTGGGAGAGCTTACAGTAGCCACACCTCATGCATCCTTTTGGGAAGGCCCAACCCTTGACCTCTGATCAAGTGACATTGGTTTGTCGTGCCCCAAGAAGGTCTGGAATTCTAGGTGTATGTAAGTGTGTCAGTATCTATGAAACAGTTCTGGAGAAATCTGGGGATGCCCTACAGATCAGGTTGAGGAGAAAAGCAGAGATGTTTTCATACTCACTTTACAGATCATAAAAGCTACCTTGTATTTTGTAGCTTTTTGGAGATAACTTTTGTACATATGTTGTTAGACCTGTGACTATTTTTGTGTGGTCCAGTAAATGGCATTTGATAACATTTAAATTTCAGTTGTTCTCTGCAGGTATAAAGCACATCAGGAGGCACTGGCACACTAACAGTGTCGTTGCTTCTTTGGGTCTCCATCTGCTGTGACGCATGCACAGAATACTCAGTGCTCCCCATCTCCTTTGGGAATTGGGAAGTCAGGACCTGAAACCTGTGACTACTGATGAGCAGCGATTCCTCTGGCGTCCAGCAGGGGGCAGAAGACAAAAAGTCAACAACTGTGAGCGTCCTGCACCGTGGGAAAGCAGCCTGGAGGTGGTGCCCAAAAGCCCCTTGGCTGAGATGTTCCTGCGGCACGTGCGGCCCTCCTGAAGAGCACACCCTTGGTTCCTTTCCTTGCAACCTGAGGCTCCTGACTGTGGCGCTGATGCTGAGGAGAGAAATAGCAGAGATGCTCTCGTTTTCCAGGATGTTCTCAGGCGGGTGATTCTTCACTATCTCACTTCATATTTTAGCCAAATTTACTATACAAAAGTATCTATCAATGAAGGGTATAATGGGTGGACATCAGGTCAGGCTACGAAGTTGTTATGGAATCAGGATTGTTTCAGGGAAAAATCCTGACAGACTCCAAGGGCATTTCATCCTGTGTAGCCTTCAGTGAATGGGGCCTTTCCCTACCTCTGTAAAGTCTCCAAACACCCACTCTCCACTGGCACCCGGGCTGAGTTGTCCTTTAGCCATCTGAGCTCATGTGTACATGCACTGCTGCCATGGTCACCTCAGAACACAGAATGAGGGAATGTTCTCCAGGGAGGGGCCCAGCTGCAGCCACCCCTATGGCACCTGAGAACCTGAACACCTGATAGATTATGGAGAGGATGCATTTTCCTTCCAGTGGACAGTTTTGGGAATTAGCCAGTTCCACACTGACAGTGACAAACCTGGTGTCAGTTGTCTCAGTGATGTGGACCTGGTGATTGGTCTCTGCCAGGGTCCCTTGTGCCTGGCAGCAGAGGGAATCTCTGGGTGTTTATGCCCCCATGATCTCTATCCGGTGAGTGGTGGGCCCAGAATTGTCTGACATAAAGATTACTGTGTGTGTGTATGTGTGATGAGTGTGAGATTGTGTGTGTTCCTTGCGTTTCATGTGTATTTGGTGTATTTGTATAGTTTCTTGTTATAAACTCATATATTTAGGAAGTTTATTTCTAGCTATATTATTATATAATGTGTGTACATATTTTGTGTGTATTCATTTCTAGAAATTATGATAGTAAAATTCCTTCCTCCTAGGATGATGAAGCATCCTGGACCCAAGGATATATATGCAAGTAAAGGGACAACTTTCTCTATATCTAGACTCATGTGAGTGTTTATGCAGTTATGTGTGTGCCTTAGAGGTTCCTTCAATTTTTCTGTCCATTTACACAAACACACACAACTAAGTATAACAAGAGGGTTGTTTTCACTAGGGACAACATACAGGCTTTTTTTTTCCCAAACATTTACTTATTTTATTTGCAAGGCAGTGAGAGTGAGAGAGAATAAAAGACAGAGACAAATGGAAAAGCAGAGAGAGAGAGAGAGAGAGAGAGAGAGAGAGAGAGAGAGAGAGAGAGAGGCCATCTGTGCTGGTACACTCCCTACATGGCTCCAGCAGCCAGGCCAAGGCCAGGAGCCAGGAGCTTCATCTGGGTCTCCCACATGGATGCAGGGACCATCTTCTTGGGCCATCTTCTACTTTCCCAGGCATATTAGCAGGGAACTGGATGGGAAATGGAGCAGCTGGGACTCAAATCAGCACCCATGTGAGATGAGGGCATTGCAGGCGGCAGTTTAGCCCACTGCATCACAATACTGGCCCCACCATACATGTTGTGACCTGTTATTGATGATCCAGGAGACATCTGGAAACCTCAAGGGGCTGAACTCAGAGAGGAGCTGGACTGAACAAGGCTTTGGTTCCTAACCTGCCCTGGCCTTGTACATGGGCAGTGCAGTCCCCAACCACCTCCTTTAGCTAGACTGACACTCTTAACCCTCAAGTGCTGGTACCTAAATTAGACTCCCTGCTTGTGTGTCTACCTTGGTCAGCAGGCCCAACATGCAGCCTCTGTCCAAATCATTTTAATGCTTTTGGATTTAAGAATATTTTTGTTCATGCAAACATTAGGATAGCTGTAAAGTGTATTTAATAGATATGACATCAGTAGAGGGACTAATGAAAAAGTGGTTAGTGATTTTAGATGTGTTTGGTAGAGAGAAATGGAGCTTGTTATGACTCTCCTCATAGGGAATCCTCTAAGAAGTAAATGGGCTCTATAGCCTGTTAAAGAGATTTAAGATTGTAGTGACTCATGTTATACCATGGCCTCCTAGTTTGAACAGTATGACTGCATGGAATATTGACCTGGCAATAGAGGCCTCTACATGGGCTTCTGGTAATCATAGGTGAAGACCATATAAGAATATTTTTGCTTTTTATTTTTTTTTAACTTTTATTTAATGAATATAAATTTCCAGTGTACAGCTTATGGATTACAATGGCTTCCCCCTCCCATAACTTCCCTCCCACCCGCAACCCTCCCCTCTCCCTCTCCCCTTCCATTTGCATCAAGATTCATTTTCAATTCTCTTTATATACAGAAGATCAATTTAGTATAAAGATTTCAACAGTTTGCACCCACATAGAAACACAAAGTGAAACATACTGTTGGAGTACTAGTTATAGCATTAAATCACAATGTACAGCACATTAAGGACAGAGATCCCACATGAGGAGCAAGTGCACAGTGGCTCCTGTTGTTGACCCAACAAATTGACACTCTAGTTTATGGTGCCAGTAACCATCCTAGGCTGTCATCATGAGTTGCCAAGGCTATGGAAGCCTTCCAAGTTTGCCAACTCTGATCATATTTAGACAAGGTCATACAAGACAGAGTGAGGATAGTAACCAATGATCCTAAGAGTGGCATTTACCAGGTTTGAACAATTATGCAGCATTAAGTGGGGAAGAGGACCATCAGTACACACAGGTTGGGAGTAGAGCCATTGGTGGTAGAGTAGAGGTTATGATTACAAAGGAATGAGGCCCAAGTGTGCTAGACAGGGTCTAGAACAAAGGACAGAGTCATTATTAGAGGAGCTAAGAAAGGTGCTGTCTAAGCTACAATTAAGTTTTCTGATTGAGAGGCAAATAGAACCTGATAGAAGGGGCTTGATAATAATCTGTTGGGCTTTAGGCCTTGTAAGTTAAGAGGCCCAGACCTACCTATCTCTTCACATGGGGTATATCCTAAGGGAGGTGTGAACCTCCTAGGGGAAGGCACTCTGTTGACTTTCATGACTTGGCTGGCCTGGGAGGAGAGCTGGCCAGGTAAAGCCAGGGGGCATCTCTAACAAGAAATTTACAGTTCTGCCTGCAATGTTGCTGACCCTACTTGACCATCCCCTCAGCTGCAGTGGTCACTTTGGAAGTTGGGCTGAGTGAAGGGCTTTTCAGCTTAGAGCCAATAAGATCTGTGGCTCTGACCTGGGCATCCTTCGACTCCAGGGCAGGTCCATTTCCAGTGACCCAACTCTTGGCAGAGCTACCAGGGCTCTTCACAAGCTGACTTCTGCTGAAGCCCAGGCTTACCATTTTGAAAGCCACTGCAGTGGACTGGCCTGTTGGGTCTCCTTGAGGGCAGATCACTGTACAGATCAGCCATTAATAGGCCTGCCACCCATTGCTTCTGATGCCTAGCTTTCTTTTCCTGCTGGTTTGTGTTAAAGCAGACCAGAGGATGCAAGTCAAGGGAGTGCCTGTGTCCCATCTCTAATCTTCGGTGGCCTGAACGACAAGTCTATAGTCACAGGCATGTTCTGTAGTAGTTTTTCTAAGGTAGACAATGCCCATGATGAAAATTATATTCTTGCTTTAAAACTTTCTTTCCCTTTGGTCTGAAAGGGAGGTTTTTTCTGCTTACTGTATACTTTGCTGATGGCGAAGTGAATCTAGCTATGAGATTATTATTTAAATTCTTATTTTGGCTATGCTATTACAGAAAAATGTTAGCCATCTCTTTTATAAGGTCTAAAGATTAAATTGTGCGTCCTACAGATTCCTTCATAATAGAATTAGTTTCCTACCTTGAAGAGAATAGAGAAATGAAAGAACAAGTTGGGCTTAGAATAGAGAAATGAGGGAGCAAGTCCTAGATCGCTTGCTGACAATAGCAATATCACATGAATACTTAGCAAACCGTTTCAACCATTAGATAACAACTTAAGAAAACATTTACCAGAAGGTCCAATGCCTTCTAGAAATTTTAAGAATGATGTATTTGAAAATACCTCTTAAATATCTAACATGGTGTAGTTTGTTTAACCAGTAAACTTAAGCACAACCATCTAAAATGTTTTTAGTTTCTTTCTACCAACAAGTTTAAAACATATGATACACAGATTCAGGTCACACAAATTAAAATGTATCTTTGATTGATTTTAGCAGCTTAAATTTATGGACAATCTTATCTATAAGCCATTTAAAATAAAACTCTTAATAAAATTTCCCCATGTGGACATACAATATGTACACACATATAACATAGCATAGTAGACCAATATAGCAATTTTAATAATAGCTTTTAAAATTTTTAACTCTTTTTGTAGATTGCCAATTGATTTGAATTGCTTTTTGTTTTTAGTAACCTCAGTTAACCTACTTGCTCTCAGTTGGTACTGTTAATACAGTATTGGCTTCATCTGTTTACAGAGCCATCCCAAAGTACTGAATACAGTAGAAGTGGCTGGAAAAAGTCCATAGGAACCTATAGGAGGACAGCTAAACACAGAACCAACAACGCTTTAGTTTTATGAGCAGCACATCATATATAACTGTGGATGACAAAAGACTTTGTCGCCATGTTTAAAATTATAAACTCATCAACCAACAACAGGCACTTGCTTACTTCACAGTATTTTTGAAAGCACCTGTAGGATTTTACAAGTATTTAACCCTTTAGGCCTCTGTGGCTTTCTCATTAAGATAACTATCATGTCTAGTAACACAAGATCATTAGACTTTTTAATTCTCAAACATTTGTATTAATAGCATTTTCCATTATAGAAACTTAAAACTTGGTACCACATCACATCTTGACAGTCCTTCTAATATAATCCAAATAGACTGATTAGTCAGTGTCTCTATAAGATTAGAGACATAGGTCCTTCGATTTTTTCAGTTGGGCCCAAACTGGAAAAACCAAAGTCCAGGATTTACTGGAAATTTTAGAGTCCAGATTGTTTGAAACTTTGATTTTTTGAATGCCTGTCAAGAATGCCAAGAAGGCTTAAAATCCAAACTATCTGGTTGAAATAAGATTCCTTAAAATCATGACATAATATAGACCAAATTTGATCATTGTTACAGGTGATTATTCAAATCTTTGAAAATAAGCACATATTTCAATAACCCATAGCTCTTAATAAAAATTCAGCTGTTTTTGAACAATTAGAATTTAACAGACATCAAGAGAACATCATAGATTACTGTAACACATTCCTTTAACAGAGCATCAGAGTTTAATTCTATGTCAAAGAGAAATTGAGCTTCCTGTGATCTTTTGCTGTGAGGTTTCCTTCCTTTACCTTCTTTCATATTGGTGACCATGTTTCTGTGTTTCTGTGTGTAACACATCTTTAAGCATCTTTTGCAGGGCAGGATGAGTGGCAACATTTTCTTTCAGTTTCTGTTTGCTATGAAAAGTCTTAATTTCACCTTCACTCACAAATGAGAGCTTTGCAGGATATAGTATTCTGGGCTGGCAGTTTTTCTCTCTTAGTACCTGGGCTATATCTCGCCATTCCCTTCTAGCTTGTAGGGTTTCTGATGAGAAGTCTGCTGTGAGTCTAATTGGAGATCCTCTGAGAGTAATCTGACATTTCTCTCTTGCACATTTTAGGATCTTTTCTTTATGTTTCACTGTGGTGAGTTTGATTACAACATGTCGTGGTGAGGATCTCTTTTGGTCATGTTTATTAGGGGTTCTATAAGCTTCCTGTACTAAGATGCCTCTGTCCTTCTCCAAACCTGGGAAATTTTCTGCTAGTATCTCACTGAAAATGCCGTCTAATCCTTTCTCTCTCTCCATGCCTTCAGGAACTCCTTGAACCCGAATGTTGTGTTTTTTAATAGTATCCTGTAGATTCCCGACAATATTTTTTAGATTTCTAATTTCTTCTTTTCTTAGGTTTGCCTGTTTCCTTTCCTGTTCTCTGTCTTCTAATTCTGATATTCTCTCTTCTGCTTCGCCCATTCTGTTTTTAAGGCTCTCTAATGTGTTTGTCATTTGATCTATTGAATTCTTCATTTCATTATGATTTCTAGTCACTATCAGAGTTTCTTGTTCCACTAGTTGTTTCATTTCATTTTGATTCCTCCTTAATATTTCATTTTCACGAGAGAGATTTTCTATCTTGTCCATTAAGGATTTCTGTAGTTCAAGAATTTGTTTTTGAGAACTTCTTAATGTTCTTATCAATTTTTTGAGATCTGCTTCTTGCATTTCTTCGATCTCATCATCTTCATAATCTTGAATTGGGGTGTCTTTTTCATTTGGGGGCGTCATAGTGTCTTCCTTGTTCTTGTTACCTCGGTTTTTGCGTTTGTTGTTTGGCATGTTGGAGATATTTGGTTTCTTCACTGTGGTGTTTTTTCTTGTTACACTATGGCTCTATATTAAGTGGACTGTCTGCTTTTGGTGGAGCCTTAGAGGCTTGAGATGAGTGTGGACTGAGAGCTGTGTTTGGTTCCTCAGGGTTGAGGGTGTGTCAAAGAAGACACTCCCAGGTTAGGCGTGGTAAATCTCTCTTTTTTGATTCAAATGGGAAGTAATTCCACACAGCTGAATGTAATTGGATGTAGTTAGCAGGCAAATGATATACCCACAGGAGCCAGAGATCGGAAGCTCTTTCCCAAGGACCACACAGGGAATCTCTGCTGCCCTCAGTGTGGGCTCCAATTCTCCTGCAGTCTCCCACTGGGTTGCCAAGTTAGATCCTAATCTCCTGTTATTTCACCCCCCCCCCCAGAGTCAGGTTTTTCTGTTATGCTCAGGGCCGGTGCAGACCTGAGGTCGCCCTGCTTATGACATATGTCCAAAATGGCGCCTGCTCTTTGTGTTGCTAGCCTTTGAGGGGTGAGCGAGAGAGAGAAACTCGTGTCCGTATCGGTCACTTTTTTTTTTTCCTCTCTCTCTTCTAGTTAGCCTGGTGAACTTTTCCCCACAGAGTTTCAAGCCTCGTTCCCTCTAGTCTCCTCTTTCTGCTTCCCTGCCAGTGTCTCGGGCTATTGAGGTTCGGCTCACCTGGCGTTCCAGCGCTGGTGTGTTGAGTCTGCCGCTGGTGTCCCGAACTTGGGCTCCCACGCTCTCCACGCAGGTCCACTGTGAATCACTAGTTCTGGAAGAGTTTCCTCTGCTGTTTCTTCCCCTACTCTTCCTTGACCATGCAGTATCTCCACTTTTATTAACCTGTCTGTCCCCCAGACTAATCGTGTGCTCCGTTCCTATTCCGCCATCTTGCCGCTCTCTATTTTTGCTTTTTAATATCAATGTTATTATGCATGGATTTCCATTTAAATGCTATTTAAAAGTTTCCTCATTGGGTAATAATTACTTGGGTTGAAATTACTGTTGACTATAAAGTATATAGAATATAATTACTTCTGTGCCTGTGAATGTCATAATTAAGGATAGCTATAGAAAGATTAATATTTTATCACTTTCATGAAAGTTGTCCTTTAGAAAGGGGATACTCACTCTGATTTTTAAGGGAAGCTGTGAGGTGGTATCAGGAAGGAGGGTCAGAGAGGAAGGTGGGTGAGAAACAGCTTATTTTATAAGTGGTTTATTTATAATAAATAGGATTATGAAGTAGTCTATAAGCTGTGTGTATTTATGTTGATTCAGAGTATTGTGGTATTGAGTACATCGTTATGGGAATAAGTGTAATTGTAAGTTACATAATTTTTATCTTAGGAGAAGGGTTAAGTTTTTACATTATCTAGACCATAAGTGTTGGATGCCATTATTAATTGTGTTTAGCCCACAGTGGCTTCATAGGCTACAAATACTAGTAGGCAATTAATATTAAATATGATATGATAAAATGAGCATTTAGGATTACAAGGGTTCCTAAAATGAATGCATATAATATTGTACCTTATAAACACACAAGTGATGATATATCAGTATACTGATGATAGTATTTGTAAGGATGCAACATATGCTAAAATAATATTCATATAGATTTGAAGGCATATTGATGATAATAGAATACCTTAACCTAATGTGTTAAATAATTAATTTTCTTTTTTTTTGACAGTCAGAGTTAGAGAGAGAGAGAGAGACAAAGAGAAAGGTCTTCCTTCCATTGGTTCACCCCCCAAATGGCTGCTATGGCTGGCACGCTGCACCAGTCTGAAGCCATGAGCCAGGTACTTCCTCCTGGTCTCCCATGTGGGTGCAGGGCCCAAGCGCTTGGGCCACCCCCCACTGCATTCATGGGCTACAGCAGAGAGCTGGACTGGAAGATGAGCAACCGGGACTAGAAACCAGGGTGCCAGCGCTGCAGGCAGAGGATTAACCTAGTGAGCTGCGGCGCTGGCTGAAATAATTAATTTTAATGATTACACTCATTCTAGTCTTTTTTGAATTCGTTTATAGGCTAGACCTAGGGCTAAAATAGAAACTATAATTAGTTCTATGGTAAGTGCAAGTGTTAGGTTTTTTTGCAGTACCCATGGCAGGGGAAGTAAGATGGTAGTGTCTAGGCTGAATAGAAAAACTGTAATGGCTAAAAGAGAATTTTATGGATAATGGTAGTTGGGCAGAGGCTATAGGATCAAATCTAAATATTGTATGGACTTTATTTTTTATGTAAATATTTAATTGCTGTGACCAGATTATGGCGGTTCCAAGAAACAGCACTAAAAATATATGGCTTGTCAGGGAGACAGTAAGGTTCAGTATTCCTTTTCAGGTTAAAATTGAAGCTAATGCATTGGAAGCCAGTAGCAGTAGTTAACATTAAAAGAATAACATACATAACATACTTATGATCCTCATAAGGAAAGAGAGATGTGTAAGAATAATCAGACTCTGTCCACAACATATATCAGGCATCAGTTTCAAGGCCAAAATGATGGTTTGATATCAAATGAAATTTTAATTGTTATGAGAAAGTAAGATCTAAATTACAAATAGGCCGTGGAATCCTCTGGTTGTAAAGAATGTTGAACCATACACAACCTCAGAGATGGTAAAAGATATATTGAAATATTCTGGGACTGGTGCTGTGGCATAGCGGGTAAAGCTGCCACCTCCAATGATGGCATCCCATATGGGCACCAGTTCAAATCCCAGCTGCTCCACTTCTGATCTAGCTCTCTGCTATGGCCTGGAAAATCAGCAGAAGGTGGCCCAAGTTCTTGGGCCCCTGTACCCACGTGGGAGTCCTGGAAGAAGCTCCTCTCTCCTGGCTTCAGATCAGCACATCTCCTGCCATTGCGGCCAACTGTGGAGTGAACCACTTTTGGAAGGCCTTTCTCTGTCTCTCTGTCTCTCCTTCTCTCTCTGTGTAACTCTGACTTTCAAATAAATAAATAAATCTTAAAAAAGAAATGTTCTGAAGTTTCTAGACTTGTCAAATCAGCTCCTAGTTTGATTATAGTTAGTGGAGTTTGTATGATATTTTTATTTTCTTCTATGAAACTTTGGTGAGCTCAGGTAATTGGTACTCCTGAGGCTAATAATTCGGATGTGTTTAGTAGAGAGAGTTCTAGTAGATTAGGGCACAGATGCTTGTTGGTAGGTTATAGCTTTAGGACTAGGCATGATGGATAGAAGGCTCAGAACAATCCTGTAAGGGCAAAAAACTGCTGATAGAATGAAAAAGATCATTTTCATATCAATCCTTTTTTGAAAATGGGATTATGATGGCCCCCCCTTTTTTTTTTCAGGGAGCAGGCGCTACAACGTCAGCACCCTCCCCCACCCCCTTTTTTTTTTGACAGGCAGAGTGGATAGTGAGAGAGAGAGAGAGAAAGGTCTTCCTTTTTGCTGTTGGTTCACCCTCCAATGGCCGCTGTGGCCAGCGCATCATGCTGATCCGAAGCCAGGATCCAGGTGCTTCTCCTGGTCTCCCATGCAGGTGAAGGGCCCAAGGACTTGGGCCATCCTCCACTGCCTTCCAGGGCCATAGCCAAGAGCTGGCCTGGAAGAGGGGCAACCGGGATAGAATCCGGCACCCCAACCGGGACTAGAACCCAGTGTGCCGGTGCCGCAAGGTGGAGGATTAGCCTGTTAAGCCACGGCGCCAGCCTATGATGGCCCTTAATTGTATTGCTCTCAGACTATATCATCATCCTTGGTATATTGTTATTATTGTAGCATCTAAGCTAGGGATGGTAGAATAGAAGAATTAAAATGGAAACCTATCATGAAGCTGTATGACAGAAACAGAACTAACAAGGGGCTGGTTTTGTCATGCAGCAGGCTAAGCCTCCACCTGTAGTGCTGGTATCCCATATGGGTGCCAGTTCATGTCCTGGATGCTCTACTTCCAATCCTGCTCTGTGATTCTGAAATGGGAAAGCAATGGAAGAAGGGCCAAATCCTTTCATCTCTACGCCCATGTGGGAGATTGACAAGAAGCTCCTGGCTCCTGACTTTGATTTGGCCCAGCTCTGGCCATTGCCATTTGGGGAGTGAACCAGCAGATGGAAGAACTTTCTCTGTCTCTCCCTCTCTCAGTCGGTAATTCTACCTCTCAAATTAATAAATAAATAAGTAAAATCTTTTTTAAAAAAAAGCAACAGACCTGGCAATGCCCTCTTTTATGGTTGGAGCTGGTGTTAATTGTATGATAGGCATGAGTTTGGTGGGTCATTAACCATGAGAGTGGAAATACAGATGCTTGGATTGGGGTTTCAATGAATTCAAGAATATCTAGAATTAGAACAAATGTGATTATAGCTGTTGCAGAACTGATGAATGTCAAGATTACAGGCTCCACAGGCTCCACCAATACAATATATGAGTAAGTGAAGAGCTATAAATCTAGCTGTTAATTGGATGGCTAGAGTTATGGGTTAATAGATAGGCTAGTAGTTTCAATAACTACTATCAAAGGAATAAATGAGACAGGTGCATCTTAAGGGAGGAAGTGGATGAAATGCTTTGGTTTTATGGCAGAGGCCAGCAATTACTGCTTCTGCTCAGAGAATTATAGCTATTTATGACAATTGATTTTTGGGTTGTGTGTGGGCATGTACAAGGTAACTGTCCTAGTTGATTTGTAGAATCACAGAATATGAGTGAGGTTAGTGTTAGAGACCTGGTTCCTACTTCAGTGCTGTCAGTTGTTATTTAAGAAAGAGTTGCACCCATCACTGTTGAAGGTAGATGAATTGATTGTTGGCTGGGCAGTTGGGAGATGGGAATAAAATGTTAGTGGATAAGATGATAATTATGATGTGGAATTCTGTTATTGAAAGGGCAACAGAAAAGGAGACTGCACTTTCATTCAGTTTCTCATGGGATTTCATCTTTGGTGATCCAGTATATTTTGATGTGGGTTTGAGGGTAATTGTATTTACAGAATTTTAGTTGGAGAAATAAATATTGCTAATTTGATTGAGATCATATTAATTACAATAGTGTGTCTAATTGTGGCATTTCATTACTGAAATATTTTTGCTTTTAATATTAAAGTGTTAGATTCATAATGATGTAACACAGACATTTGTCAGTTTTCAAAGTGTTCTAGTGGTATTGGTCTGAAGACATGGAGATGTGGTTGGAGCCACACATGTCAGAGCGTTGTCATAATACAGACCAAGTGGCGTAGACACGAAGGTTGCTTCATGTATGCATCCTGGGGTGGGGATTTTTTAAAATATTTATTATTTTTATTTGAAAGTCAGAGTTACACAGAGAGAGTAGGAGAGGCAGAGAGAAAGGACATCCTCCATCTACTGGTTCACTCCCCAATTGACTGCAATGGCCAGAGATGTGCCAATCCAAAGCCAGGATTCAGGAGCTTCTTCTGGGTCTTTCCACACTGATGTAGGAGCCCAAGTACTTGGGACACCTTCTATTGCTTTCCTAGATAATAGCAGAGAGCTGGATTGGAAGTGGAGCAGCTGGGACTCGCAGTGCTGCCTACATGGGGTGCTGGCACTGTGTGTGGCAGCTTTCCCTGCTGTGCCACAGCCTTGCCCCTGGGATTTGTTTTTAGATCAAACGGTGGATCTGGTTGTGAGTGTAAGACATCTTCAGATAAAAGTAATATATGGATTGGTATTTCTATAGGTATGAGGCCTCTATTGTCTACTGTATGCAGTAATAATTCTTCTGGTTTTAAATCTTCTATGGGAGTATATGAGAGCCAAAGTTTAAGTCCTAATTTCTGTGCATTCAGAGCTTCGGTATTTTTGGTGTCCTGTATCTTTTATGGTTAAGTGGGGTAGTTAATTTCATCTTTCCTATGTATATAATTTGTAAATATGAATGTGCAAATAAGATTTGAGTAATAATAAATAAATAATAAAAGACAATAAATAGTGTTTCTTGGGAATCTGCAGTTCTTTTTATGGGTTAATTTGGTTGTTAGCATAGGTGAAATAATGTAAAGAATTCAGTAGCTAGTTAAGAATTAGATTAGGGTGTAGTCATGAAAGTGTAGTAGTTTTTCTATAATGGATGATGTAGCATCTTGGAATGCTAGTTGACACAGATATGCCATAAGGATAGAGATTCTAAGCGCTTTGACTTAACAAAAAGATGGTTTTCCTTCTAGTGGATATCTTTGGAAAGAATGGTCAGCTCCCTAATATGTTACTTGTTGCCATAGGTAGTTCAGTGACAGTCCCTGGTGATTGGTGTGGCCATGGACCCATGGCTGTTGCAGTGAAGGGAATTCCTGGGTGTGTATACCCTCAAGATTGCCAATACTGGAGGGAAGGGCCAAATGGATAGTAGACAAAGCAAGTAAATGTGTGTCTGTGTCAGACTGTGTGTTTTAATGTGCTGTGTATCTTATTTGTATATGTATAATTTCTTATGCATGTGGGATAAGATGTCTTTCTATTTTACTTACTCTTGTGGTGTACATGTTGTATGCATTTGTGTTTGTATACATTTGTAGAAATGATGGTGTTAATGTATTTTTTTCTGCTAAGGAGTTGAAGCATCCTGGATGCAATAATATAACTCAACAGGCAAAGGAACCATTTTCACTATGTTTATAGAGTGCTACAAGTAGTCAGATAGTGCAGCATGTATCTTTAGGAGTTTGTTCAATGTTCATGTACATGTTAAGGTGTATTTTTGCCAGGATTTCTCCAAGAGCACTATTTTAGCTATGAATAGCATACAGAGCAGAGCCTGCCAAACATGGGCCAGGAGAAGTGTGGAACACTGTCTGGACTGAAGTCATATGAGCCTTTGGCTGACCATTGTCCTTCCTGTACCGGAAAGCATGGGGGCCATAAACAACCAAAGAGAGTCTTGGAAGTTCCAAGTTATCATCAGGGAAATCTCACGTGGCAGACCTGTACCACCTGCCTTATGTTATCAGAACTCAGGCCTATGTAGACTACCTCCAAGTCAGCCTGTGAACATAGCTCTCTTCATGGGAAAATTCTCCACAAAGAGGCACAACTTCAGTTCGTTTAGCATCTGAGTCGCTCAGGCTCATAGCTGATTCAAAGGATGTATTTTACTTTGGTGGACAGAGTGGCCATCTTCCCACCAAGATTCAGATTCCTGTTGTCAGGGCTGTTTTAGTGAAAAGGCCCTGGTTATTGCTGTGCACTAAAGGCCCCTGGAATGGACAGTGAAAGGCCTCCAGGTGCTTGCCAGTGAGGTGTGGAGGGCCCCATGCCTCCTGGACAAATAGTCTAGATACACTACATGTGTGTCTATGTGTGTGTTCCCTGGTGTTTTGTGTGTAGTTATTTGTATACGTACATTGTCTTGTTCCAGAAACATGGATTTAAGACTAATGGAATTATTTCTCTGCTACTCACTTTGAAGAGATATATGTCTGAATGTATTTTTGAGTGTGTAAGCTCTAGAAAAAATGGCAGAAGTAAATTCCTCCCTTCTGCAATGTCAATATCACATACAGATCCACAGTTAAAGGAACCATTGTCTGTGTTTTGTAGACCAATACGAGTACATATACACTATATACACTTCCTCAGAGGTTTGTTGAATACATATACACATTTACAGATGTGTGTGTAATGTGTATTTGTCTAAGAGTTTTAACTTTTGTTGTGACCAGGATATGAGTCTCCATCTGTCAATGTTGAAGCAAGGGACTCCTGGAAATACTAATGGACAGGGGTCTGGGGCTGACCCATGGCCTTGGTCCAGACTCCTGGCTCTGTGCATGGGCGATTTACACATGCACACACCTCCAACAGTTTTGCCAAATGTCTTGGCCTAGTACTAATGGTCCCTAAGTTAGACACTCTCCTTATGCATCCTCCTGAGCTTTCAGGCCAGACATCCAGCCTCTGACCTGGTGAAGAATATCTTTCACATGGGGTGTTGTCAGAAAGGGGTGGTAACCAGCCATGGGTCCTGTCTGCCTCTCCAAAGTGGGAGGAGAGTGTACAGCATGTGGACCCCAACTGTTTCCAAGAGAGTCAGTGAGCTGGCCCTGCAGTTCCCCTGGGCAGTCTCAATAGGACATGCTTCTTTGGCCAAAGCTGGCTTTCCCAGAATGTGTATCCTTCAGGGCTGTGCCGATTCTGGGCCTGAGGAGCCTACACACATCCCCATTTTGGTTGTGGCAGGACCATCCCTCAAGCCTCATGCCATATGACCTGATACCCAGGTTTAGTGCCAACAAGATAACCTCCCCCAAAACACTGAGTCTGTGGACAGATTGGGGGGAGAGGCCAGTCTTCACCTACCCTTGTCAACCCCTAAGTCTTTGAGTACCATGACTATTTCAAAATGTGGGTTTTCTTTCTGGAAAAGAGTGACCATGGTTTTCTTTCTTAGGAAAGAATGGCCAACAACCCAATGATGTTGAGGTCCCTGGTGTCAAGGCTGATGTACTACATGTCCATGGTGGTTGGTGTCATCCCATGGTCAATGGAAATATCAGCAAAACGTCTCTCTAGGTGTTTCTGACACCCATGCTTTCCAGCACAGAAGAGGAGGGCTCATTTGCCCTTTTGTGAAGAGCTTGAGTGTGTGTGTCCGATTTTGTGTGAGCTCTTTGGGGGCTGTGTATATTACTTTTGTAAGTCCAATGTGTTATGAACGCCATGTCCATGGGTGTTATGGATTGATTTCTATCTGTATTTATTTCTAGGATACATATGTTTTCATGTATTTGTAGTGTGCACATTTGTAAATTAAAGGTAGTCCTGACTTTCTCCTTCCTTTGAGAGGGAAAAATCCTGGAAGGAAGGATATAGCTTCACAAGTAAGAAATGACATTTTCTTTTTTTATTTTTTATAAAAGATTTCATAATTTTTTGATAGGCAGTGCTACAGAGAGGGAGAGACAGAGAGAAGAGAGAGGGAGAGAGGGAGGGAGGGGGAGAGAGAGAGATCTTCATCCACTGTTTCAATCCCCAGGTGACCACAACAGCCAGGGCCAGGTAGAAGCCAGGAGCAAGGAGTGTCATCCAGGTCTCCCATGAGGGTGCAGGAACCCAAGCACTTGGGCCATCTCCTGCTGCTTTCCCAAGCACATTAACCAGGAGATGCATCAGAAGTGGAGCAGTCACCAATGGTGTGGCAAAGCAGTTACAGCTACCACCAACAGTTACTCCATCCCACATGCGCTCCCATTCAAGACCTGGGCTGCTTCACTTCTGATCCAGATCCCTGCTATGGCCTGTGAAAGTAGTGGGAGATGGCCCAAGTCCTTGGTCCACTGCACCCACATGGCAGACCCAGAAGAAGCTCCTGGCTCCTGGCTTTGGATTGGCACAGCTCCATTGTAGCCATTTGGGAGTGAACCAGCAGATGGAAAAATCTCTCTCTCTCTCTCTCTCTCTCTCTCTCTCTCTCTCTCTCTCTCTCCCCCTCTCTGCCTCTTCTTCTCCTTTTGCCTCTCTGTAACCCTGCCTTTCAAATGAATAAATAAATCTTAAAAAAAACTGGAGCAGCGGGTACTTGATTGAGCATCCATATAGGATGCCGGCACTACAGGCAACAACTTTACCCACCACACCACAGTACAGTCCCTCAACATTATTTTTCAAAGTATAGAGGTATTTAAGGCATTTATAAAGTTATATATGTGTGTCTTAAAACATTCATTCAGCATTTTCACACATTTCCTTAAATACATCAAGGGAGGAATGTGTCCCAAGAGGATTACTTTTGCTACATATTCCTTGCAGCACTCAAATTCCCATTGAGGACTGGTAGTCATCCAGAAATCTAGTTGGCATGAGGCCCAGAGCCTCATGGATGATCTAGATGCTCGATCTACCCCTCTCTTCTGATCTTAGATTATGCATAGACAGCTAACATCCCTATGACCTCCAACAAGGGAAATAACCCACTCACTCACAGAAGGTCCTTTATTAGACCCATTCGTGTGCTTCGACCTGGGTTTTCATGCTTTATTCTCAGCCTCTGATGTGGGGATTTGTCGTCTCCCACATGTCCCATTTGAATAGCCAGTAAACCAGCCACAGGTCCAAATGCCCCTCCAAGAGTATGTGAGGCTTAACATGAGTGGTTCTCAGGTATTTCCAAGGAAGTTACTTCTCTGGCCCTCCTGCTCACTGTGTCTAAGGCAGTAGCTCCTGTTCCATCTGCTTTTTAAAATATTTATTTACTTAAAGTCAGAGTTACAGAGATAGAGAAGGAGAGGCATAGAGAGAGGTCTTCCATCTGCTGGTTCACTCTCCAGATGGCTGCAACAGCAGAAGCTGTGCTGATCCAAAGCCAGGAGCCAAGAGCTTCTTCTGGGCCTCCCACATGGGTGCAAGGTCCCAAGGACTTGGGCCGTATTCTACTGCTCTCCCAGGCCATAGCAGAGAGCTGGATCAAAGAGGAGCATCTGGGACTAGACCCGGCACCCATATGGGATGCTGGAGTTCCATGCCTGGGCTTTAACCCACTGCACCACAGCACTGGCCCCTCCAACCACTGTTATCATCACTTCTGGACCTGCTGCCTCTGAACTATCCACACCATACACAACTGCATCAGGAGGCCAGACCAGTGCCTCCACTGCATGCCATGCATGTATTTCTGAAGTCACAGGTATACACCACGTTATCCATGAATCCTGCCAATGGGTGCCTGGACTGTTTGGAGACACATCACCTATACATGCTTGCAGGCTATCAGAGGCTTGTAGAGCTTGTGTGATATGAATCTTGTCTTTGGCTCACAATTGATGCCATGAGTGTGTATATGTGTGTGGGGGGAGTTATGATGCAGCTCTGGAGGCCAGCATGGTGGCCCCAGTTTATGACCTGCTGCTCCACCTCTGATCCAGTACCTTGCCAATGCACATGGGAGAGCAGTGGGAGAAGGCCCAAGTGCCTGGGCCCCTGCACCCATTCGGGAGATCTGGATGAAGCTACTGGCTTCAGCCCTTGGCCTGGCTCAGCCTGAGCTGTTGTGACATTTGGAGAGTGAACCACTAGTGGATGGGAGGTGTGTGTGTGTGTGTGTGTGTGTATGTGTATATGTATGTATGCATGTATGTGTCTCCTTCTCTCTCTAACTCTGCCTTTCAAATAACTAACTAAATCTTGAAAAAGAAAGATATAGCTTGTGGGGGGGGGGGACTGGTTCAGCCATTCCACCAATGGGAATCCATGGATAGTGAGCAGCAGAACATCCCAGGATACCAGAAGCCAGAAAGAATTTCATTCATGAACTCCTGGTATGTGAGTATAAGATCATCATTTTATTTTCCAACCATCCAGCCTGCAGTGTGTGCATAATTCTTTAATTGCTCAGGAATGGGATTCATGACATTTTATGGATGAGAGTTTTTTTTTTTATCTCCTTTCACATTAAGTTTTTTATGTCAGCAAAGAAATGTCAAAGAATATTTTTGCTTTAACCATATATTTCCAAGATAATGCATGTAAGGACAAGTGAGGATGATCCTTGGCCACTCTGTGTCAAACACAAGAGACCATGGTAAGCCTGATGTATATGCTTGAACTTGGCAAAACTCATTTCCACTGGAGTCATGGGCCTACATGGACCTTTATATACCTCTTTGATAATCTAAGGGATTAAAAATGCATAGCAATCGCTAATTAACTAAAAAACATTTTGGTATCTAAAACCAAATTTTTCTGAAATAAGATTGATGTTAAAATAAAGTGAAAATTTTTAGTTCTAAACTTAAATCACACAAATGTAAATAAGAAAAAAACCTCCAGATTTTGTGACTCCAAAGAAACCAAAATATTTGAAAACTTAATAATCCTATGAATAAAATGGTGACCAATAAAAACAGGCTTATCAGTCACTCAGAGAAAATAATTCTGTAGACATAATAGAATTTAACTCCATAATCTCAAGATTCTGATACCCCCAATATAAAGGAAAATAAATATAGATTTGCAAAATTGGGGGCTATTGTTCTCTTATATAAGAGGCCTTCTAAATAGTATCGATAATAAGGTTAAGTTGAAAGAGGGGTTTTCAGAGGGGAAACTCACACGAAATACGGATAAAATACAGAGCCAAGAAATTAGTGTCATTTTTTTTCAGCATTGCAAATATAATTGAGACAAATCTTTCTGAATCCTATATTCAATTCCCAAAGCCAAATTTTCTATTAAAAAGTACAAAACCAAAATCTTGGTGGCATTATGCACAACTACATACAAAAGTACTAAAGGGAGAAATCAGTAATAAAAAGGGAGAAAAGACTCTCTGATACATGAAAATACTTCCATCTTTGTGCAATTTGTGTTCTGAGCAGGGTAGTTTATAGGATGAGGGAAAAATAGTTCAGACAATGATACCAAGCATGAAAGAACATCAATACTAAGAATCAGGGAACCTCAGAAATGAATGTACAGAACTCAGGAAAGAAGGAAAACAGGAAAAAATAACATTACTCATGAAATGCAAACCAGAAGAAACACAGAGACAGATGGTGCCTTTCAAGAAACAGAAGGTGAAAGGGGAAATACAAAGAATAGGTGCTTGACCAAAGATTTCAGAAGATGAGAGAGAAATACTAGAAGTTGAATACCTGCATATGTATGAATGAGATTCCTGGAAGAGGAATACCAATGCAATGATCTAAAGCTAATAATTTTAATTCAAACTATTTCAGAAAATGACAATATGCTCTCAAAGTGCATCTTCACAGAAAACTGGGTCATACTTAGAGTGATTGAAGTCATTTCTATTCTAGTAAAATCTGTGAATTAAATAAATTACTCAGGCATCTAGAATACATGGATGAGTAACATAGAAGGGAATGAAAAGGATCCAGCGTATCTGGGTTAGGAGGGAAAAGAATATATTTAAGATGCTCAAGAAGAAAAGGTTAAGCCTGGAACTGCGTGCTGTGCAAGCTGACATTAGGTAAAAAATGCAATGGCTTCCAAGTCTTTGAGAGAGATCTTGGGTGAGATGGACCCCATGATCCCTTCCAGAGGAAGGAACAGATGTGAGACAAAATCCCTAGAAAGTCATTACTGTAAGGACAGATTGAAGCAGCCAACCTGGCAGTGACTTTCTTCAGTGAAGACCAAACGAGATTCTTTTTGAGGGAGATTGTGGTGGTACTCACTAGGGTGACTGCTCTCTGATCATTTTAAGTTCTACATTTGCTAAAGATGTTTTCTTTCGATTTATTTTCTTTGACAGAAAAGCATGTGAAAATCAACTAGCACTGGGTGACAAGAATTTAATGTCAAAGCTATCAGAAGACTGATGAGATGCATGTGGCTGAAGTTGTCTCCTCCTGTATGTTTCAAGTTTCCGATGGCTTGGGAAACTCCTGCTCCTCTGTGTCCCAGGACTCCACACTACAGTCTCCTAAGTTGCTAAAAATTTCTGCAAAGATTAAACAGGTACAGGGATCAGTGGGGGAGGACAAGGATGTTGTAGGGGTAGGAACAATGGGATGGGTGTGCAGCACTCAGAAGGCTCCTGTGTCCTGGAGGGTAACCTTAGGTCCTGACCTCCGCAGAAATCAGGGCCATGGGTCACTGAGGCCCATTTGTGTGGGGCATGGATGTCCTACAATTGTGAATTCCATTAGGCATTCACTTGGGCAGCCTTCAGGGGACATTTCACATGGCATTGAACCTGATGTACAGGAAAGGGGAGATCTCTTGGCCCCTGGGACTAAGAATCCCAGGCCCACTCCCCTGGGTCGTATGAGCAGGAGGTTTGATGACCTACTCAGTCCTTACCCCACCAGTCTGGGTCCTGTGACCTGCATGTTAATTATGGACAATTGCACAGAGCTCTTTGGTTTCCTTCCCTAATCATGTAGAAGTTCTTTCTATCCTCCACATAGAATTCATTTCAGGGATTTTATTGGCAAGAATTATTCTGTGACATTAACCCAACCATTATTGCTTTACTATATTTGAGCATGGAAAATGTGACACAAGACATTTCTTTTGAGAGGGTCATGCAGCCAGTGTGTATTTGTAATTGAAGTATAAAATTTGTGCACAAATGAGAACACTAGGTTCTTGACACTCTGCTCCTGTCACTCTTCAAAGTGAGTTTTGCCTTAATTGCTGACAATTAAGTTTAACAGGCACATGGAAAATATTATATGCACAAAAATAAACAATCAACATGTAAAAAAGCATCTATCAGCTGCTGAGAATGGAGGCTGAGGGCCTCAAAGGGCCTGGGTAAATCCACAGAGCTCTTGTGTTTTGTGCTGGCTCTTATGTGATGTCAGGTTGGGATGGGTAGCTATAAGGATACAAAGATGGGTGCAGTGGGCTTTCTTCCTGATGTGAAAAGGCACCCAAAGGTGCCTCTCTCTGTCTCACCCTCTTCCTAATCTTCCTGAGTTGGAGGTGGTCAGGGACAACCCCCGGTGTCTCCCCACACCCATGAGGCTCCCTGTTGACTTCAGGTTGGGTTGGCAGGGACTCACCTTGTAGAGGGAGATATTCAACAGCTATGGTGGCTCTCGCCAGACACAACAAAATTAACAGCCCCCTCCAAAGCAATTTGCATGGCAATCCTGCTAGCACCTACAGCTTTCCCATAAGATGAAAACAAAACTCCTCTAGCAGTTCTAGGAGATTCCATGGAATGGGGATGTGCTCCATGGGACCACCTCAGGGCACATCCTTCACTCACCTGTGTGGATCCTGAACAGCCATTCATTTCCACTCTCAAGGTCAGGCTCATTGGCAGCCTCTCCACTTCTGGTCTACATTTGGCATCCTTGAGGTGTCACAAATAATGTGGAGCAATGGAGTCCATGTGACTTTATTTCCCTGACCCCCATCTACCTGCTGCAAACTCACATTTCTTGTTCTTCTTGGTTGAGATCCTTGATGTCCTGAATGCTTTGAGGGTAATTCACATCAAGGGAACATGTGGACAGCTGGAAGGAGACAAGAATGTTTCCTGAAGCAGACATTGCAGGAAAAGACCTGTCTGACCTGTCTTGGTGGACACTAGGACAGATTCAGACTTCCCATCAAGATTGGGACCCAGCTTGCCTGTCCCCAGGCCAGTTCCCTTGTAGGCCAGCAAGATTGCTCAGCACCATTTCATAGTGTACTCCGGGGGTCAGAAGTGAAGGCAAGTTTGATCAACTGAGAAAGGAGGGCTGTAGAGAGATTGTATCAGCATCCATAGTGCAAATATATCAAGTGCCTAGATCACATCAGGTTCTTCACAATGAGAATCATCAACTCTGATGAGGAGGGAATGAGGGAGACAAAGGAATAGGAGCTTCTGAGCAAAAAGCCAGAGAATCAGAAAGTTACGAATGTGGAAATCACTTACCCCCAGATGGCCACTTCCAATGGAAAGTTCAGAGACTACCATGTAGCCTTCCATGTGCACAGGAGCAGGGAGTGATGAGGTTGCCAGAGAAAAGGAAAGGGAAGAGTTAGACTTGAGGTGAAGACTTGGACCCCTGCTGCTGGTTGGATGATGTAGGCCAACCTTGGGACCCTCTTAGGGCTCCATCTCTATACCCCTGTCCCTGGGATTGGATGGCTTCACCTTTGTAATGAGTCAGAGGATCTCTGAACTTTGACCTCTTCTTTGAGCCTTAAGTATCCCGTAATACTCGCTAGGAAGTTTCACCTTGTTCCTCCTTGTGTAGCCACTGTCCATTTGTTGATATGTGTAACACATTTTTTTTCATCCCTCATGTGTCTGTTCCTCTATTTTGACCATAAATATTGTCCATTTCCTTTGTCCTTGTCAACCTCCACCAATCATATTATTGTCTGCTATGGGAGCTTTGGAGCCCAAGATAATGCTATACTGTCACCTGGGGCTGGCATTGTGGTGCAGCAGGTTAAAGTGCCATGTGTGGTGACCACCCCATAGGATCACTGATTGGTGTCCCTAGGTCACCACTTCTGATCCAGTTCCCTATTAATGTGCCTTGGAAAGCAGTGTAAGATGGCTCATGCTTGGGTCCCTGCCAGACATTTGGGAGACAGATGGAGTTTCAGGATCCTGGTTTGGCCTGGCCCAACCTTGTCATTGAGGTTATGTAGAGACTGAAACATTGGATGGAAGATCTCTCTCTCTCTCTCTCTCTTTTTTTGCTCCAAGTCATAACTCTGCCTTTCAAATAAGTATATAAATCTTTTAAAAATATACTGTCATGCACAGCAATATATCTGGAGATCACTTCTAAATGTGGGGAGCGAATGTCCTGGGCTTCTGTTGGGGCCTGAGAAGGTAACAAGGTAACAAGGGCCAGGTCCATATATCTGGGTTAACCTTGTGGAGTTTGGAAATATTTAATCATCATAGCTATCCCAGGTTTCCTGACCCATTTGAAAAGATGCCCCAAAAAGGAGAGGAAATTTAATTTGTTCAAATTCTGGTAGTGTGCCAAGGAGGAAACAGGGAGTCCACAGCAGCTTTATTTTTGGCCATATCAATAAACGGGACTTGCTAGAGTGAGCAAGTGAGCAGTGGAAAGACTGGGAAGTAGGACACCTGGCATGCCTGAGGACAGGGAATCTGCTGGGTCTGCATAGAGGAGGGAACAGTTCAGTACTGTGTGTTTGGAGCAGTACATCTAGGGGAACAGCAACACACAGCCTTGCTGCCCAGAGGCACTCCCCTGAGCCCAGTACATTCCACAGGATGAGGTCAGCAGGACCGTGAGGGCCAGTGTGTGCTTCCAGCCCAGAATGCCCTAACACAGATCCTCTGGGAAGCCTGTGCAGCTATGCAGTGTCTCCAGTAGAAGCTGGATAACAGCCTGTCACAAAGCCTATTCCAGACTTGGGTGAGGTGGGGATGCCAAGAGGAATTCAAAGTAATGCTTGGCCATCACAATTCTAGGATGTTGGGGCCTCCCTGTCAGCTCGGAGGAAGTATTCTTTAACTTGGCCAAACCTGGGGGTGAGAATGTTGTGTTGTAAGCTGGGAGTAGACAGTGAAGATAGAGCACAAAAGCATTGGTACATGTACTGGCTGTGCAGAGGGGTAGGGTCCACTACTCACTGTCACCTGGCACTTGCTACAAGCACTGTGTGGGTTCCAGCCAGTGTGTGTGAGAGACGGTGTCCCACTGTATCCCATGCCCTTCTGCCTTCTGCCAAGTGAATCGAGGATGCAACAAAGAGCCCTTCCTCAGATACAATGGCGGCATCTTGGACTTTGACCTGACAACTGTGAGAAGAAAGAAATTTCTGTTCCTTATTAATTACAGAGTCTCAGGTATTATGTTGCAGTGAAAAGTGGACTAAGATAATGGTCAACAGAAAACTCAAACATCTCTTGTCCTGAATATGCAGGCAGTGCTATCCTATCACAATGCAGTGGGTTTGATCTTTGCAATGGCAAAGCCAGGGATGGTCAGCAGTAGAGAAAATGTAAAGTTTTAAATACTAAAGCAAGAAATGATCAGTAAAAATTCAGTTTGCTCCAATCCCATGGGCATATAACCTCTTCCTACTCTATAATTAATGTAAAAAAGAACAAAACAGAGGCCTACATGCAATGTATTTTTTCCTCCTGAGTCAATATGTCCTCTCCAGAGTCCAAAGCAGCAGATAATCCAAGCCTTCCCCTAATTTGACTCTCTGGTCTTTGTGGGTATTGCTCCTACCTAAGGGGCTTCATCCTCACTGCTGGACTTGGAAATGCTCTGCAAGACCCAATCTTAAGAGACACAAACACAGACAATATGTGTTCTCAGAGTCTCGCCTATTCCTCCCCTCAGCCTGATCCCATCTTGGATTGCTCAACATGATCCTGCTCCCTCTTCTGTGCTCTCAGACCCTTCTTTGGCTCTGTGGACCTGACCTTCAGGCAGACATTGACCACAGCTTCAAGCCTTCCAGTGAGAGAGTGGAGCTGAAAACACTACCTCTCAACATCTCACTTTCCCTAAAACAATGGATGAGGATGCCTCCATCCTGCATCTGAAAACCCCAAATCTCAGCTGTGATGTGCATGCTCTTAGATGGATGAGCTGAAGAATGGACCTGTCCCAGGCTAAGAGAGAACATTCTGTGAGCAGCTGGAACTAAGTGTGCAGGAAGAGCACTTTCTTCAGGAGCTTGTGCTGATTGTTCCTGATTTGGGTCAGAGCCTTGGCAGGTAATTGGCCCTGTGTGTGGTCCAACAGGGTGTGTACAGTGAGGGGTAAACCTTTCCAGCCCTATGCTAGATCCCAGACCAGGGATATATTCCTCATTTGCTTATGAGACCCTAGGAGGACAGCCAAGAGCCAGGCTGTGGGATGGCAATGTCTGCAGATGACCAACCAGCCCAGGCTAGGCTTCCTGTACACAAGAGTGGGAGAACACAGATGGACTTTGGCCCTGGGAACTCTAAGAATTTCCAGTGCTGCTAAGCCACAGAAGTCTTTGGATCATACAAAGAAGCAGCAAGGGTGCTTGGACCCTATCATTGTGCTGAGTGTGCACTGTGCTGGAGCCCGTGCCCCTCCCCACCTCTCCTATTACTGCAGTGTGCGTTAGCTGTGATGGCCCTGAGATGTGATGGCCCCTCTAGTTTCCCTCTTTCTGTGTGGACAATAATTGTATGGCAACTTACAAAATCTTGTTCCCTGTTCAGGCCCCAAAAGATCAGACCTGGAATCCTCTCTGTATCTGGCCTAAACCTGACATTGATTTCTGCTGAGGCATGTACTGTCCTTCTGTGGCAGAGAAGTGGAGACCTGCCTCCTATTCTCTGAACCTCACCACAGCATCCTTTATTTCCTTTGGTATTTATATAGACTTCAAACAATGACCTTGAATTGTTTCCTTGGAAATGCCTTCTGAAGAAATCTAGAACCAATTTCAACTGCAAATTCAGCAGGAGTATTGTGGGGTACTCCACCAAGGACTGAGTTGACATTAGAAGCAGAAATAGCTTTCATTTCTTAATGTAATCAGTTCTTGGTATAAGGTCATAGGGTCAAATATGGACATTTTCTAATGATTAAAAGATTAAAAAAGCATAGAGAAGATGACAGAATAGGGAGAAAGCTTATTGATCTAGTCCAGGAGAAGATAGTAAAAAAAAAGTGGAGATAGTGTAGTCTCAGGAAAGAGTTAGAGAAAAAAATGGCAGAGGAAACTTCCAAAATTAGAAGGACACAATGGATCTACTTGAAGGGCGTGGTCACCCACAGCTCAAGACACCAGCATCTGAGAGCCTACGTACCAGCATTGGAAAGTAAGGTGATACGAGACTGCAGTAGCTGGAGACACTGGCAAAAAAGCAGCAGGAAGAGCCTAGAGGAAACCAGGCTTGAAGCCCCATGGGGGAAAGTACACCAGCCTAACTAGAGGAAAGAAAAAATAAAAGGGACCATAGAGACACATTTCTCTCTGATCGCCTTACAAAGGCATACAAGCTGATAGAGCTGACTCCATTTTGGATATACATAACAGCAGCGGCAGCTTGTGTTTGCAACCAGCAATCAGCTGAGCAGGGAAACCTGACTCTAGTGGGGAGTAATAACAGGAGGCTAAGACCTAGTGACAGTGTGGAGCTTCTGAACTGGGATTGTGAAAAAAAAAAAAAACTGAGTGTGTGAGAGAAGTCACGGTGTGGCTGAGACTTTGAGTAGTCTTGGTAGGAGACGCCACAAGCTCAGGCAGACCTGGCTAGATGGTGGGAGACATTGCAGGGGAATCTGTACTTACACTGAAGACTGCACAGATCCATTGTGTGGTCCTTGTGACAGGGCAGAAAAATAAACCCACTGGGGCTAGCACTCAGGCACTGATCACCATCAAAGTGAAGAGCTTAGCTGAGTGGAAATACTTCCTTTCTGATTAAAAAAAAAAAGAAAAAAGAGAGATTTACCACAACAAACCTGGGTGTGTCACCTTAGGCACATCCTTAAGCCTGAAGAATTGAACAGAGCTCTCTGGCCACACCCACCACAAGCCTCTAGAGATTCACTTAAAGCAG